>NW_026646319.1:0-289568 GCF_949987535.1 Balaenoptera acutorostrata
GCTCTAGGTGTTGGGACAGGCACAGGTCACTCTATTTTTCCCATCAGGAAGAAGAATTAAGCACAAGCTCAGCCTGCCCCCCAGAACCCATAAGAGGGCCTGAAGCAATCCTGCGCTTTTGCGGCCAGCTCCCAAAAAAGCGAGTTGAAAAATGGAGCTCAGGGGCACTGCAATTCACAAACCTGCAGAGTTTAAATGATACCTCTCGTCCACAAATATATTAAGGGAAGGGCAACGAAGAGGCTTTGAAAGCAAGGCAGAATTGCAGGAAACAGATTTCAGGAGGTAGATTCGAATCGCCTTGAAAGCACATGAAAAGCGGCAAAACGTGGGACAATGATGCCCTTGGCCAAAAAGGGCGTATGCGTTTTTTCCTGAATATATTCCAGGAAAAAAACGCATACGCCCTTTTTTGGCAATCCAAGCAACCTGGAAAGGCCAATCAGACGCTCCAAAGAAAGTCTCGCTTCCCAGCGGGCAAAAGGGCCATGCGGAAAAAAAAGTGTCCAAACCAGAAATGCAGGACCGGCCATGGAGAAATGGGAGCCTTGCTACGCTGATGGTGTGGGATGTAAATTGCCAACAGCCACTCTGGAGAAGTGAACGGTGTGTTCTGAAACATCTAAAAAACTCAGCTTGGGGAGCATAGGGCACTTCCACTCATGGGCGTATAAATTGGGAAAACCTAAAAATCAGCAAGACACAGGCACCCCAAGGTTTAGGGGCTGCTCTGTTGACAAGAACCCCCACTTCATTACACCTTAAATATCCTAGGAAAGAGAAAAATGGATAAAGAAGTTGGGGTCCTCATGTACAATGGAATATCACTCAGCCATGAAATCAACGTCATAAGGGCTAGTAGCAGCACGATGAGTGGATTTAGGTACGACGATTCTAAGTGAATAAGTCACACAGAAAAAGACACTTTATCCTAAGATATCACTTAGAGAGGGAATGTAAAAACCGCTACACTTGAACTGAATTACAAAACAGAACAGAGTCACACGTTTAGGAAACACACTATGGCTGCTGAACGGGAAAGTGAAGGTGGGGTGATGCATAAAACAAGGGTTTCAAATTAGCTCAGATACCGTTTCCATAAACCCAATATGTAAGAGACAAGACCTATTCCTTTTTCAGTGAATCTGGACTCAACACCCCCTATTCACCGCACAAGAATATATCTGACTAGTAAGAATCTTCAAACCTATGTATTGATATCTCTCTGTAAGTGAGGTCAAGGGGGTGTAAAGCGGCATAAACACAGCCGTGAAAAGGCAGCTAAACCCCATTATAAAAATAAATTACTTGTCAAAAACCCGTGAAACAAAGACATGTGAAAGAGAGAGAAATTCTTACAAAATTCGTTCAGGGGCTGTGATGCAACCTGGATTGACCATATCTAGACCCACAGCTGAATGAGACATAAGGGTGGACACTCTTGGGGCTGAGAGGTTCGGTGAGGTTGGGTGAGCCAACGCAGACCCTTTCAAGTAATACTGCATGGTACCCATCCCATGGGTCCCAATCTCCAGGTTCAAGGGCATCTTCCTACGTCGAAAACAGCATGAGAAACCCAGAAGATGGTACATCCGATGTGATCGGGAAAGGTTTCTAAAACGCACCTCATTTCTCATCTCCTTTGCTCGGGTTCGCAATATCCAGCCCGATTTACTAGCCATCTCCCTCCTTGGAGAATCAGCACCTTTAACCTCCTGTTCCGTACAGGTTGCAATTTGTCCTGAGGATGAACGAGAAGAGGGGGAAACCAATGAGAGACTAGCTTCTAGGTGTTGGGACAGGCACAGGTCACTCTATTTTCCCATCAGGAAGAAGAATTAAGCACAAGCTCAGCCTGCCCCCCCAGAACCAGAAGAGGGCCTGAAGCAATCCTGCGCTTTTGCGCGCCAGCTCCCAAAAAAGCGAGTTGAAAAATGGAGCTCAGGTGGCACTGCAATTCACAAACCTGCAGAGTTTTAAATGATACCTCTCGTCCACAAATATATTAAGGGAAGGCAACGAAGAGGCTTTGAAAGCAAGGCAGAATTGCAGGAAACAGATTTCAGGAGGTAGATTCGAATCGCCTTGAAATCACATGAAAAGCGGCAAAACGTGGACAATGATGCCCTTGGCCAAAAAGGGCGTATGCGTTTTTTCCTGAATATATTCAGGAAAAAACGCATACGCCCTTTTTGGCCAACCAAGCAACCTGGAAAGGGCCAATCAGCGCTCCAAAGAAGTCTCGCTTCCCAGCGGGCAAAAGGGCCATGCGGAAAAAAAGTGTCCAAACCAGAAATGCAGGACCGGCCATGGAGAAATGGGAGCCTTGCTACGCTGATGGGTGGGGATGTAAATTGCCAACAGCCACTCTGGAGAAGTGTAACGGTGTGTTCTGAAACATCTAAAAAACACAGCTGGGGAGCATAGGGCACTTCCACTCATGGGCGTATAAATTGGGAAAACTAAAATCAGCAAGACACAGGCACCCCAAAGTTTAGGGCTGCTCTGTTGACAAGAACCCCCACTTCATTACACCTTAAATATCCTAGGAAAGAGAAAAATGGATAAAGAAGTTGGGGTCCTCATGTACAATGGAATATCACTCAGCCATGAAATCAACGTCATAAGGCTAGTAGCAGCACGATGAGTGGATTTAGGTACGACGATTCTAAGTGAAATAAGTCACACAGAAAAAGACACTTATCCTAAGATATCACTTAGAGAGGGAATGTAAAAACCGCTACACTTGAACTGAATTACAAAACAGAACAGAGTCACACGTTTAGGAAACACACTATGCTGCTGAACGGAAAGGTGAGGTGGGGTGATGCATAAAACAAGGGTTTCAAATTAGCTCCGATACCGTTCCATAAACCCAATATGTAGAGACAAGACCTATTCCTTTTTCAGTGAACTGGACTCAACCACCGCCTTATTCACCGCACAAGAATATATCTGACTAGGAAGAATCTTCAAACCTATGTATTGATATCTCTCTGTAAGTGAGTCAAAGGGGGTGTAAAGCGGCATAAACACAGCCGTTGAAAGCAGCTAAACCCCATTATAAAAATAATACTCTTCAAAACCCGATGAAACAAAGACAGTGAAAGAGTAGAGAAATTCTTACAAAATTCGTTCAGGGGCTGTGATGCAACTGGATTGACCATATCTAGACCCACAGCTGATTGAGACATAAGGGTGGACACTCTTGGGGCTGAGAGGTTCGGTGAGAGGTTGGGTGAGCCAACGCAGACCCTTTCAAGTAATACTGCATGGTACCCATCCCATGGGTCCCAAATCTCCAGGTTCAAGGGCATCTTCCTACGTCGAAAACAGGCATGAGAAACCAGAAGATGGTACACCGTGTGATCGGCAAAGGTTTCTAAAACGCACCTCATTTCTCATCTCCTTTGCTCGGGTTCGCCATTCCAGCCGATTTACTAGCCATCTCCCTCCTTGGAGAATCAGCACCTTTAACCTCCTGTTCCGTACAGGTTGCAATTTGTCCTGAGGATGAACGGGAAGAGGGGTGAACCAATGAGAGGACTAGCTCTAGGTGTTTGGGACAGGCACAGGTCACTCTATTTTCCCATCAGAAGAAGAATTAAGCACAAGCTCAGCCTGCCCCCCAGAACCAGAAGAGGGCCTGAAGCAAGTCCTGCGCTTTTGCGGCCAGCTCCCAAAAAAGCGAGTTGAAAAATGGAGCTCAGGGGGCACTGCAATTCACAAACCTGCAGAGTTTTAAATGATACCTCTCGTCCACAAATATATTAAGGGAAGGCAACGAAGAGGCTTTGAAAGCAAGGCAGAATTGCAGGAAACAGATTTCAGGAGGTAGATTCGAATCGCCTTGAAAGCACATGAAAAGCGGCAAAACGTGGACAATGATGCCCTTGGCCAAAAAGGGCGTATGCGTTTTTTCCTGAATATATTCAGGAAAAAACTCATACGCCCTTTTTGGCCAACCAAGCAACCTGGAAAGGCCAATCAGCGCTCCAAAGAAGTCTCGCTTCCCAGCGGGCAAAAGGGGCCATGCGAAGAAAAGTGTCCAATACCAGAAATGCAGGACCGGCCATGGAAGAAAATGGGAGCCTTGCTACGCTGATGGGTGGGATGTAAATTGCCAACAGCCACTCTGGAGAAGTGTACGGTGTGTTCTGAAACATCTAAAAAACACAGCTTGGGGGAGCATAGGGCACTTCCACTCATGGGCGTATAAATTGGGAAAACTAAAAATCAGCAAGACACAGGCACCCGCAAAGTTTAGGGCTGCTCTGTTGACAAGAACCCCCCACTTCATTACACCTTAAATTATCCTAGGAAAGAGAAAAATGGATAAAGAAGTTGGGGGTCCTCATGTACAATGGAATATCACTCAGGCCATGAAATCAACGTCATAAGGCTAGTAGCAGCACGATGAGTGGATTTAGGTACGACGATTCTAAGTGAAATAAGTCACACAGAAAAAGACACTTATCCTAAGATATCACTTAGAGAGGGAATGTAAAAACCGCTACACTTGAACTGAATTACAAAACAGAACAGAGTCACACGTTTAGGAAACACACTATGGCTGCTGAACGGGAAAAGGTGAGGTGGGGTGATGCATAAAACAAGGGTTTCAAATTAGCTCAGAGTACGTTCCATAAACCCAATATGTAAGAGACAAGACCTATTCCTTTTTCAGTGAACTGGACTCAACACCCCCTATTCACCCGCACAAGAATATATCTGACTAGTAAGAATCTTCAAACCTATGTATTGATATCTCTCTGTAAGTGAGTCAAGGGGGTGTAAAGCGGCATAAACACAGCCGTGAAAAGCAGCTAAACCCCATTATAAAAATAAATTACTTTCAAAACCCGTGAAACAAAGACAGTGAAAGAGAGAGAAATTCTTACAAAATTCGTTCAGGGGCTGTGATGCAACCTGGATTGACCATATCTAGACCCACAGCTGATTGAGACATAAGGGTGGACACTCTTGGGGCTGAGAGGTTCGGTGAGGTTGGGTGAGCCAACGCAGACCCTTTCAAGTAATACTGCATGGTACCCATCCCATGGGTCCCAAAATCTCCCAGGTTCAAGGGCATCTTCCTACGTCGAAAACAGGCATGAGAAACCCAGAAGATGGTACAACCGTGTGATCGGAAAGGTTTCTAAAACGCACCTCATTTCTCATCTCCTTTGCTCGGGTTCGCCATTCCAGCCGATTTACTAGCCATCTCCCTCCTTGGAGAATCAGCACCTTTAACCTCCTGTTCCGTAACAGGTTGCAATTTGTCCTGAGGATGAACGAGAAGAGGGGGAACCAATGAGAGACTAGCTCTAGGTGTTGGGACAGGCACAGGTCACTCTATTTTCCCATCAGGAAGAAGAATTAAGCACAAGCTCAGCCTGCCCCCCAGAACCAGAAGAGGGCCTGAAGCAATCCTGCGCTTTTGCGGCCAGCTCCCAAAAAAGCGAGTTGAAAAATGGAGCTCAGGGGCACTGCAATTCACAAACCTGCAGAGTTTTAATTGATACCTCTCGTCCACAAATATATTAAGGGAAGGCAACGAAGAGGCTTTGAAAGCAAGGCAGAATTGCAGGAAACAGATTTTCAGGAGGTAGATTCGAATCGCCTTGAAAGCACATGAAAAGCGGCAAAAAGTGGACAATGATGCCCTTGGCCAAAAAGGGCGTATGCGTTTTTTTCCTGAATATATTCAGGAAAAAACGCATACGCCCTTTTTGGCCAACCAAGCAACCTGGAAAGGCCAATCAGCGCTCCAAAGAAGTCTCGCTTCCAGCGGGCAAAAGGGCCATGCGGAAAAAAGTGTCCAAACCAGAAATGCAGGACCGGCCATGGAGAAATGGGAGCCTTGCTACGCTGATGGGTGGGATGTAAATTGCCAACAGCCACTCTGGAGAAGTGTACGGTGTGGTTCTGAAACATCTAAAAAACACAGCTTGGGGAGCATAGGGGCACTTCCACTCATGGGCGTATAAATTTGGGAAAACTAAAAATCAGCAAGACACAGGCACCCCAAAGTTTAGGGGCTGCTCTGTTGACAAGAACCCCCCACTTCATTACACCTTAAATATCCTAGGAAAGAGAAGAATGGATAAAGAAGTTGGGGTCCTCATGTACAATGGAATATCACTCAGCCATGAATCAACGTCATAAGGCTAGTAGCAGCACGATGAGTGGATTTAGGTACGACGATTCTAAGTGAAATAAGTCACACAGAAAAAGACACTTATCCTAAGATATTCACTTAGAGGAGGGAATGTAAAAACCGCTACACTTGAACTGAATTACAAAACAGAACAGAGTCACACGTTTAGAGAACAACACTATGGCTAGTGAACGGGAAAGGTGAGGTGGGGTGATGCATAAAACAAGGGTTTCAAATTAGCTCAGATACCGTTCCATAAACCCAATATGTAGAGACAAGACCTATTCCTTTTTCAGTGAACTGGACTCAACACCCCCTATTCACCGCACAAGAATATATCTGACTAGTAAGAATCTTCAAACCTATGTAGTTGATATCTCTCTGTAAGTGAGTCAAGGGGGGGTGTAAAGCGGCATAAACACAGCCCGTGAAAAGCAGCTAAACCCCATTATAAAAAATAAATTACTTTTCAAAACCCCGTGAAACAAAGACAGTGAAAGAGAGAGAAATTCTTACAAAATTCGTTCAGGGGGCTGTGATGCAACCTGGATTGACCATATCTAGACCCACAGCTGATTGAGACATAAGGGTGGACACTCTTGGGGCTGAGAGGTTCAGTGAGGTTGGGTGAGCCAACGCAGACCCTTTCAAGTAATACTGCATGGTACCCATATCCATGGGATCCCCAAATCTCCAGGTTCAAGGGCATCTTCCTACGTCGAAAACAGGCATGAGAAACCCAGAAGATGGTACACCCGTGTGATCGGCAAAGGTTTCTAAAACGCACCTCATTTCTCATCTCCTTTGCTCGGGTTCGCCATTCCAGCCGATTTACTAGCCATCTCCCTCCTTGGAGAATCAGCACCTTTAACCTCCTGTTCCGTACAGGTTGCAATTTGTCCTGAGGATGAACGGGAAGAGGGGGAACCAATGAGAGACTAGCTCTAGGTGTTGGGACAGGCACAGGTCACTCTATTTTCCCATCAGGAAGAAGAATTAAGCACAAGCTCAGCCTGCCCCCAGAACCAGAAGAGGGCCTGAAGCAATCCTGCGCTTTTGCGGCCAGCTCCCAAAAAAGCGAGTTGAAAAAATGGAGCTCAGGGGCACTGCAATTCACAAACCTGCAGAGTTTTAAATGATACCTCTCGTCCACAAATATATTAAGGGAAGGCAACGAAGAGGCTTGAAAGCAAGGCAGAATTGCAGGAAACAGATTTTCAGGAGGTAGATTCGAATCGCCTTGAAAGCACATGAAAAGCTGGCAAAACGTGGACAATGATGCCACTTGGCCAAAAAGGGCGTATGCGTTTTTTTCCTGAATATATTCAGGAAAAAACGCATACGCCCTTTTTGGCCAACCAAGCAACCTGGAAAGGCCAATCAGCGCTCCAAAGAAGTCTCGCTTCCCAGCGGGCAAAAGGGCCATGCGGAAAAAAGTGTCCAAACCAGAAATGCAGGACCGGCCATGGAGAAATGGGAGCCTTGCTACGCTGATGGGTGGGATGTAAATTGCCAACAGCCACTCCGGAGAAGTGTACGGTGTGTTCTGAAACATCTAAAAAACACAGCTTGGAGAGCATAGGGCACTTCCACTCATGGCCGTATAAATTGGGAAAACTAAAAATCAGCAAGACACAGGCACCCCAAAGTTTAGGGCTGCTCTGTTGACAAGAACCCCCACTTCATTACACCTTAAATATCCTAGGAAAGAGAAAAATGGATAAAGAAGTTGGGGTCCTCATGTACAATGGAATATCACTCAGCCATGAAATCAACGTCATAAGGCTAATAGCAGCACGATGAGTGGATTTACGTACGACGATTCTAAGTGAAATAAGTCACACAGAAAAAGACACTTATCATAAGATATCACTTAGAGAGGGAATGTAAAACCCGCTACACTTGAACTGAATTGCAAAACAGAACAGAGTCACACGTTTAGGAAACACACTATGGCTGCTGAACGGGAAAGGTGAGGTGGGGTGATGCATAAAACAAGGGTTTCAAATTAGCTCCGATACCGTTCCATAAACCCAATATGTAAGAGACAAGACCTATTCCTTTTTCAGTGAACTGGACTCAACACCCCCTATTCACCGCACAAGAATATATCTGAGTAGTAAGAATCTTCAAACCTATGTATTGATATCTCTCTGTAAGTGAGTCAAGGGGGTGTAAAGCGGCATAAACACAGCCGTGAAAAGCAGCTAAACCCCATTATAAAAATAAATTACTCTTCAAAACCCGTGAAACAAAGACAGTGAAAGAGAGAGAAATTCTTACAAAATTCGTTCAGGGGCTGTGATGCAACCTGGATTGACCATATCTAGACCCACAGCTGATTGAGACATAAGGGTGGACACTCTTGGGGCTGAGAGGTTCGGTGAGGTTGGGTGAGCCAACGCAGACCCTTTCAAGTAATACTGCATGGTACCCATCCCATGGGTCCCAAATCTCCAGGTTCAAGGGCATCTTCCTACGTCGAAAACAGGCATGAGAAACCCAGAAGATGGTACACCGTGTGATCGGGAAAGGTTTCTAAAACGCACCTCATTTCTCATCTCCTTTGCTCGGGTTCGCCATTCCAGCCGATTTACTAGCCATCTCCCTCCTTGGAGAATCAGCACCTTTAACCTCCTGTTCCGTACAGGTTGCAATTTGTCCTGAGGATGAACGGGAAGAGGGGGAACCAATGAGAGACTAGCTCTAGGTGTTGGGACAGGCACAGGTCACTCTATTTTCCCATCAGGAAGAAGAATTAAGCACAAGCTCAGCCTGCCCCCCAGAACCAGAAGAGGGCCTGAAGCAATCCTGCGCTTTTGCGGCCAGCTCCCAAAAAAGCGAGTTGAAAAATGGAGCTCAGGGGCACTGCAATTCACAAACCTGCAGAGTTTTAAATGATACCTCTCGTCCACAAATATATTAAGGGAAGGCAACGAAGAGGCTTTGAAAGCAAGGCAGAATTGCAGGAAACAGATTTCAGGAGGTAGATTCGAATCGCCTTGAAAGCACATGAAAAGCGGCAAAACGTGGACAATGATGCCCTTGGCCAAAAAGGGCGTATGCGTTTTTTCCTGAATATATTCAGGAAAAAACGCATACGCCCTTTTTGGCCAACCAAGCAACCTGGAAAGGCCAATCAGCGCTCCAAAGAAGTCTCGCTTCCCAGCGGGCAAAAGGGCCATGCGGAAAAAAGTGTCCAAACCAGAAATGCAGGACCGGCCATGGAGAAATGGGAGCCTTGCTACGCTGATGGGTGGGATGTAAATTGCCAACAGCCACTCTGGAGAAGTGTACGGTGTGTTCTGAAACATCTAAAAAACACAGCTTGGGGAGCATAGGGCACTTCCACTCATGGGCGTATAAATTGGGAAAACTAAAAATCAGCAAGACACAGGCACCCCAAGGTTTAGGGCTGCTCTGTTGACAAGAACCCCCACTTCATTACACTTTAAATATCCTAGGAAAGAGAAAAATGGATAAAGAAGTTGGGGTCCTCATGTACAATGGAATATCACTCAGCCATGAAATCAACGTCATAAGGCTAGTAGCAGCACGATGAGTGGATTTAGGTACGACGATTCTAAGTGAAATAAGTCACACAGAAAAAGACACTTATCCTAAGATATCACTTAGAGAGGGAATGTAAAAACCGCTACACTTGAACTGAATTACAAAACAGAACAGAGTCACACGTTTAGGAAACACACTATGGCTGCTGAACGGGAAAGGTGAGGTGGGGTGATGCATAAAACAAGGGTTTCAAATTAGCTCAGATACCGTTCCATAAACCCAATATGTAAGAGACAAGACCTATTCCTTTTTCAGTGAACTGGACTCAACACCCCCTATTCACCGCACAAGAATATATCTGACTAGTAAGAATCTTCAAACCTATGTATTGATATCTCTCTGTAAGTGAGTCAAGGGGGTGTAAAGCGGCATAAACACAGCCGTGAAAAGCAGCTAAACCCCATTATAAAAATAAATTACTTTTCAAAACCCGTGAAACAAAGACAGTGAAAGAGAGAGAAATTCTTACAAAATTCGTTCAGGGGCTGTGATGCAACCTGGATTGACCATATCTAGACCCACAGCTGATTGAGACATAAGGGTGGACACTCTTGGGGCTGAGAGGTTCGGTGAGGTTGGGTGAGCCAACGCAGACCCTTTCAAGTAATACTGCATGGTACCCATCCCATGGGTCCCAAATCTCCAGGTTCAAGGGCATCTTCCTACGTCGAAAACAGGCATGAGAAACCCAGAAGATGGTACACCGTGTGATCGGGAAAGGTTTCTAAAACGCACCTCATTTCTCATCTCCTTTGCTCGGGTTCGCCATTCCAGCCGATTTACTAGCCATCTCCCTCCTTGGAGAATCAGCACCTTTAACCTCCTGTTCCGTACAGGTTGCAATTTGTCCTGAGGATGAACGAGAAGAGGGGGAACCAATGAGAGACTAGCTCTAGGTGTTGGGACAGGCACAGGTCACTCTATTTTCCCATCAGGAAGAAGAATTAAGCACAAGCTCAGCCTGCCCCCCAGAACCAGAAGAGGGCCTGAAGCAATCCTGCGCTTTTGCGGCCAGCTCCCAAAAAAGCGAGTTGAAAAATGGAGCTCAGGGGCACTGCAATTCACAAACCTGCAGAGTTTTAAATGATACCTCTCGTCCACAAATATATTAAGGGAAGGCAACGAAGAGGCTTTGAAAGCAAGGCAGAATTGCAGGAAACAGATTTCAGGAGGTAGATTCGAATCGCCTTGAAAGCACATGAAAAGCGGCAAAACGTGGACAATGATGCCCTTGGCCAAAAAGGGCGTATGCGTTTTTTCCTGAATATATTCAGGAAAAAACGCATACGCCCTTTTTGGCCAACCAAGCAACCTGGAAAGGCCAATCAGCGCTCCAAAGAAGTCTCGCTTCCCAGCGGGCAAAAGGGCCATGCGGAAAAAAGTGTCCAAACCAGAAATGCAGGACCGGCCATGGAGAAATGGGAGCCTTGCTACGCTGATGGGTGGGATGTAAATTGCCAACAGCCACTCTGGAGAAGTGTACGGTGTGTTCTGAAACATCTAAAAAACACAGCTTGGGGAGCATAGGGCACTTCCACTCATGGGCGTATAAATTGGGAAAACTAAAAATCAGCAAGACACAGGCACCCCAAAGTTTAGGGCTGCTCTGTTGACAAGAACCCCCACTTCATTACACCTTAAATATCCTAGGAAAGAGAAAAATGGATAAAGAAGTTGGGGTCCTCATGTACAATGGAATATCACTCAGCCATGAAATCAACGTCATAAGGCTAGTAGCAGCACGATGAGTGGATTTAGGTACGACGATTCTAAGTGAAATAAGTCACACAGAAAAAGACACTTATCCTAAGATATCACTTAGAGAGGGAATGTAAAAACCGCTACACTTGAACTGAATTACAAAACAGAACAGAGTCACACGTTTAGGAAACACACTATGGCTGCTGAACGGGAAAGGTGAGGTGGGGTGATGCATAAAACAAGGGTTTCAAATTAGCTCAGATACCGTTCCATAAACCCAATATGTAAGAGACAAGACCTATTCCTTTTTCAGTGAACTGGACTCAACACCCCCTATTCACCGCACAAGAATATATATGACTAGTAAGAATCTTCAAACCTATGTATTGATATCTCTCTGTAAGTGAGTCAAGGGGGGTGTAAAGCGGCATAAACACAGCCGTGAAAAGCAGCTAAACCCCATTATAAAAATAAATTACTTTTCAAAACCCGTGAAACAAAGACAGTGAAAGAGAGAGAAATTCTTACAAAATTCGTTCAGGGGCTGTGATGCAACCTGGATTGACCATATCTAGACCCACAGCTGATTGAGACATAAGGGTGGACACTCTTGGGGCTGAGAGGTTCGGTGAGGTTGGGTGAGCCAACGCAGACCCTTTCAAGTAATACTGCATGGTACCCATCCCATGGGTCCCAAATCTCCAGGTTCAAGGGCATCTTCCTACGTCGAAAACAGGCATGAGAAACCCAGAAGATGGTACACCGTGTGATCGGGAAAGGTTTCTAAAACGCACCTCATTTCTCATCTCCTTTGCTCGGGTTCGCCATTCCAGCCGATTTACTAGCCATCTCCCTCCTTGGAGAATCAGCACCTTTAACCTCCTGTTCCGTACAGGTTGCAATTTGTCCTGAGGATGAACGGGAAGAGGGGGAACCAATGAGAGACTAGCTCTAGGTGTTGGGACAGGCACAGGTCACTCTATTTTCCCATCAGGAAGAAGAATTAAGCACAAGCTCAGCCTGCCCCCCAGAACCAGAAGAGGGCCTGAAGCAATCCTGCGCTTTTGCGGCCAGCTCCCAAAAAAGCGAGTTGAAAAATGGAGCTCAGGGGCACTGCAATTCACAAACCTGCAGAGTTTTAAATGATACCTCTCGTCCACAAATATATTAAGGGAAGGCAACGAAGAGGCTTTGAAAGCAAGGCAGAATTGCAGGAAACAGATTTCAGGAGGTAGATTCGAATCGCCTTGAAAGCACATGAAAAGCGGCAAAACGTGGACAATGATGCCCTTGGCCAAAAAGGGCGTATGCGTTTTTTCCTGAATATATTCAGGAAAAAACGCATACGCCCTTTTTGGCCAACCAAGCAACCTGGAAAGGCCAATCAGCGCTCCAAAGAAGTCTCGCTTCCCAGCGGGCAAAAGGGCCATGCGGAAAAAAGTGTCCAAACCAGAAATGCAGGACCGGCCATGGAGAAATGGGAGCCTTGCTACGCTGATGGGTGGGATGTAAATTGCCAACAGCCACTCCGGAGAAGTGTACGGTGTGTTCTGAAACATCTAAAAAACACAGCTTGGAGAGCATAGGGCACTTCCACTCATGGCCGTATAAATTGGGAAAACTAAAAATCAGCAAGACACAGGCACCCCAAAGTTTAGGGCTGCTCTGTTGACAAGAACCCCCACTTCATTACACCTTAAATATCCTAGGAAAGAGAAAAATGGATAAAGAAGTTGGGGTCCTCATGTACAATGGAATATCACTCAGCCATGAAATCAACGTCATAAGGCTAATAGCAGCACGATGAGTGGATTTACGTACGACGATTCTAAGTGAAATAAGTCACACAGAAAAAGACACTTATCATAAGATATCACTTAGAGAGGGAATGTAAAACCCGCTACACTTGAACTGAATTGCAAAACAGAACAGAGTCACACGTTTAGGAAACACACTATGGCTGCTGAACGGGAAAGGTGAGGTGGGGTGATGCATAAAACAAGGGTTTCAAATTAGCTCCGATACCGTTCCATAAACCCAATATGTAAGAGACAAGACCTATTCCTTTTTCAGTGAACTGGACTCAACACCCCCTATTCACCGCACAAGAATATATCTGAGTAGTAAGAATCTTCAAACCTATGTATTGATATCTCTCTGTAAGTGAGTCAAGGGGGTGTAAAGCGGCATAAACACAGCCGTGAAAAGCAGCTAAACCCCATTATAAAAATAAATTACTTTTCAAAACCCGTGAAACAAAGACAGTGAAAGAGAGAGAAATTCTTACAAAATTCGTTCAGGGGCTGTGATGCAACCTGGATTGACCATATCTAGACACACAGCTGATTGAGACATAAGGGTGGACACTCTTGGGGCTGAGAGGTTCGGTGAGGTTGGGTGAGCCAACGCAGACCCTTTCAAGTAATACTGCATGGTACCCATCCCATGGGTCCCAAATCTCCAGGTTCAAGGGCATCTTCCTACGTCGAAAACAGGCATGAGAAACCCAGAAGATGGTACACCGTGTGATCGGGAAAGGTTTCTAAAACGCACCTCATTTCTTATCTCCTTTGCTCGGGTTCGCCATTCCAGCCGATTTACTAGCCATCTCCCTCCTTGGAGAATCAGCACCTTTAACCTCCTGTTCCGTACAGGTTGCAATTTGTCCTGAGGATGAACGGGAAGAGGGGGAACCAATGAGAGACTAGCTCTAGGTGTTGGGACAGGCACAGGTCACTCTATTTTCCCATCAGGAAGAAGAATTAAGCACAAGCTCAGCCTGCCCCCCAGAACCAGAAGAGGGCCTGAAGCAATCCTGCGCTTTTGCGGCCAGCTCCCAAAAAAGCGAGTTGAAAAATGGAGCTCAGGGGCACTGCAATTCACAAACCTGCAGAGTTTTAAATGATACCTCTCGTCCACAAATATATTAAGGGAAGGCAACGAAGAGGCTTTGAAAGCAAGGCAGAATTGCAGGAAACAGATTTCAGGAGGTAGATTCGAATCGCCTTGAAAGCACATGAAAAGCGGCAAAACGTGGACAATGATGCCCTTGGCCAAAAAGGGCGTATGCGTTTTTTCCTGAATATATTCAGGAAAAAACGCATACGCCCTTTTTGGCCAACCAAGCAACCTGGAAAGGCCAATCAGCGCTCCAAAGAAGTCTCGCTTCCCAGCGGGCAAAAGGGCCATGCGGAAAAAAGTGTCCAAACCAGAAATGCAGGACCGGCCATGGAGAAATGGGAGCCTTGCTACGCTGATGGGTGGGATGTAAATTGCCAACAGCCACTCTGGAGAAGTGTACGGTGTGTTCTGAAACATCTAAAAAACACAGCTTGGGGAGCATAGGGCACTTCCACTCATGGGCGTATAAATTGGGAAAACTAAAAATCAGCAAGACACAGGCACCCCAAGGTTTAGGGCTGCTCTGTTGACAAGAACCCCCACTTCATTACACCTTAAATATCCTAGGAAAGAGAAAAATGGATAAAGAAGTTGGGGTCCTCATGTACAATGGAATATCACTCAGCCATGAAATCAACGTCATAAGGCTAGTAGCAGCACGATGAGTGGATTTAGGTACGACGATTCTAAGTGAAATAAGTCACACAGAAAAAGACACTTATCCTAAGATATCACTTAGAGAGGGAATGTAAAAACCGCTACACTTGAACTGAATTACAAAACAGAACAGAGTCACACGTTTAGGAAACACACTATGGCTGCTGAACGGGAAAGGTGAGGTGGGGTGATGCATAAAACAAGGGTTTCAAATTAGCTCAGATACCGTTCCATAAACCCAATATGTAAGAGACAAGACCTATTCCTTTTTCAGTGAACTGGACTCAACACCCCCTATTCACCGCACAAGAATATATCTGACTAGTAAGAATCTTCAAACCTATGTATTGATATCTCTCTGTAAGTGAGTCAAGGGGGTGTAAAGCGGCATAAACACAGCCGTGAAAAGCAGCTAAACCCCATTATAAAAATAAATTACTTTTCAAAACCCGTGAAACAAAGACAGTGAAAGAGAGAGAAATTCTTACAAAATTCGTTCAGGGGCTGTGATGCAACCTGGATTGACCATATCTAGACCCACAGCTGATTGAGACATAAGGGTGGACACTCTTGGGGCTGAGAGGTTCGGTGAGGTTGGGTGAGCCAACGCAGACCCTTTCAAGTAATACTGCATGGTACCCATCCCATGGGTCCCAAATCTCCAGGTTCAAGGGCATCTTCCTACGTCGAAAACAGGCATGAGAAACCCAGAAGATGGTACACCGTGTGATCGGGAAAGGTTTCTAAAACGCACCTCATTTCTCATCTCCTTTGCTCGGGTTCGCCATTCCAGCCGATTTACTAGCCATCTCCCTCCTTGGAGAATCAGCACCTTTAACCTCCTGTTCCGTACAGGTTGCAATTTGTCCTGAGGATGAACGGGAAGAGGGGGAACCAATGAGAGACTAGCTCTAGGTGTTGGGACAGGCACAGGTCACTCTATTTTCCCATCAGGAAGAAGAATTAAGCACAAGCTCAGCCTGCCCCCCAGAACCAGAAGAGGGCCTGAAGCAATCCTGCGCTTTTGCGGCCAGCTCCCAAAAAAGCGAGTTGAAAAATGGAGCTCAGGGGCACTGCAATTCACAAACCTGCAGAGTTTTAAATGATACCTCTCGTCCACAAATATATTAAGGGAAGGCAACGAAGAGGCTTTGAAAGCAAGGCAGAATTGCAGGAAACAGATTTCAGGAGGTAGATTCGAATCGCCTTGAAAGCACATGAAAAGCGGCAAAACGTGGACAATGATGCCCTTGGCCAAAAAGGGCGTATGCGTTTTTTCCTGAATATATTCAGGAAAAAACGCATACGCCCTTTTTGGCCAACCAAGCAACCTGGAAAGGCCAATCAGCGCTCCAAAGAAGTCTCGCTTCCCAGCGGGCAAAAGGGCCATGCGGAAAAAAGTGTCCAAACCAGAAATGCAGGACCGGCCATGGAGAAATGGGAGCCTTGCTACGCTGATGGGTGGGATGTAAATTGCCAACAGCCACTCCGGAGAAGTGTACGGTGTGTTCTGAAACATCTAAAAAACACAGCTTGGAGAGCATAGGGCACTTCCACTCATGGCCGTATAAATTGGGAAAACTAAAAATCAGCAAGACACAGGCACCCCAAAGTTTAGGGCTGCTCTGTTGACAAGAACCCCCACTTCATTACACCTTAAATATCCTAGGAAAGAGAAAAATGGATAAAGAAGTTGGGGTCCTCATGTACAATGGAATATCACTCAGCCATGAAATCAACGTCATAAGGCTAATAGCAGCACGATGAGTGGATTTACGTACGACGATTCTAAGTGAAATAAGTCACACAGAAAAAGACACTTATCATAAGATATCACTTAGAGAGGGAATGTAAAACCCGCTACACTTGAACTGAATTGCAAAACAGAACAGAGTCACACGTTTAGGAAACACACTATGGCTGCTGAACGGGAAAGGTGAGGTGGGGTGATGCATAAAACAAGGGTTTCAAATTAGCTCCGATACCGTTCCATAAACCCAATATGTAAGAGACAAGACCTATTCCTTTTTCAGTGAACTGGACTCAACACCCCCTATTCACCGCACAAGAATATATCTGAGTAGTAAGAATCTTCAAACCTATGTATTGATATCTCTCTGTAAGTGAGTCAAGGGGGTGTAAAGCGGCATAAACACAGCCGTGAAAAGCAGCTAAACCCCATTATAAAAATAAATTACTCTTCAAAACCCGTGAAACAAAGACAGTGAAAGAGAGAGAAATTCTTACAAAATTCGTTCAGGGGCTGTGATGCAACCTGGATTGACCATATCTAGACCCACACCTGATTGAGACATAAGGGTGGACACTCTTGGGGCTGAGAGGTTCGGTGAGGTTGGGTGAGCCAACGCAGACCCTTTCAAGTAATACTGCATGGTACCCATCCCATGGGTCCCAAATCTCCAGGTTCAAGGGCATCTTCCTACGTCGAAAACAGGCATGAGAAACCCAGAAGATGGTACACCGTGTGATCGGGAAAGGTTTCTAAAACGCACCTCATTTCTTATCTCCTTTGCTCGGGTTCGCCATTCCAGCCGATTTACTAGCCATCTCCCTCCTTGGAGAATCAGCACCTTTAACCTCCTGTTCCGTACAGGTTGCAATTTGTCCTGAGGATGAACGGGAAGAGGGGGAACCAATGAGAGACTAGCTCTAGGTGTTGGGACAGGCACAGGTCACTCTATTTTCCCATCAGGAAGAAGAATTAAGCACAAGCTCAGCCTGCCCCCCAGAACCAGAAGAGGGCCTGAAGCAATCCTGCGCTTTGGCGGCCAGCTCCCAAAAAAGCGAGTTGAAAAATGGAGCTCAGGGGCACTGCAATTCACAAACCTGCAGAGTTTTAAATGATACCTCTCGTCCACAAATATATTAAGGGAAGGCAACGAAGAGGCTTTGAAAGCAAGGCAGAATTGCAGGAAACAGATTTCAGGAGGTAGATTCGAATCGCCTTGAAAGCACATGAAAAGCGGCAAAACGTGGACAATGATGCCCTTGGCCAAAAAGGGCGTATGCGTTTTTTCCTGAATATATTCAGGAAAAAACGCATACGCCCTTTTTGGCCAACCAAGCAACCTGGAAAGGCCAATCAGCGCTCCAAAGAAGTCTCGCTTCCCAGCGGGCAAAAGGGCCATGCGGAAAAAAGTGTCCAAACCAGAAATGCAGGACCGGCCATGGAGAAATGGGAGCCTTGCTACGCTGATGGGTGGGATGTAAATTGCCAACAGCCACTCTGGAGAAGTGTACGGTGTGTTCTGAAACATCTAAAAAACACAGCTTGGGGAGCATAGGGCACTTCCACTCATGGGCGTATAAATTGGGAAAACTAAAAATCAGCAAGACACAGGCACCCCAAGGTTTAGGGCTGCTCTGTTGACAAGAACCCCCACTTCATTACACCTTAAATATCCTAGGAAAGAGAAAAATGGATAAAGAAGTTGGGGTCCTCATGTACAATGGAATATCACTCAGCCATGAAATCAACGTCATAAGGCTAGTAGCAGCACGATGAGTGGATTTAGGTACGACGATTCTAAGTGAAATAAGTCACACAGAAAAAGACACTTATCCTAAGATATCACTTAGAGAGGGAATGTAAAAACCGCTACACTTGAACTGAATTACAAAACAGAACAGAGTCACACGTTTAGGAAACACACTATGGCTGCTGAACGGGAAAGGTGAGGTGGGGTGATGCATAAAACAAGGGTTTCAAATTAGCTCAGATACCGTTCCATAAACCCAATATGTAAGAGACAAGACCTATTCCTTTTTCAGTGAACTGGACTCAACACCCCCTATTCACCGCACAAGAATATATCTGACTAGTAAGAATCTTCAAACCTATGTATTGATATCTCTCTGTAAGTGAGTCAAGGGGGTGTAAAGCGGCATAAACACAGCCGTGAAAAGCAGCTAAACCCCATTATAAAAATAAATTACTTTTCAAAACCCGTGAAACAAAGACAGTGAAAGAGAGAGAAATTCTTACAAAATTCGTTCAGGGGCTGTGATGCAACCTGGATTGACCATATCTAGACCCACAGCTGATTGAGGCATAAGGGTGGACACTCTTGGGGCTGAGAGGTTCGGTGAGGTTGTGGGTGAGCCAACGCAGACCCTTTCAAGTAATACTGCATGGTAACCCATCCCATGGGTCCCAAATCTCCAGGTTCAAGGGCATCTTCCTACGTCGAAAACAGGCATGAGAAACCCAGAAGATGGTACACCGTGTGATCGGGAAAGGTTTCTAAAACGCACCTCATTTCTCATCTCCTTTGCTCAGGTTCGCCATTCCAGCCGATTTACTAGCCATCTCCCTCCTTGGAGAATCAGCACCTTTAACCTCCTGTTCCGTACAGGTTGCAATTTGTCCTGAGGATGAACGAGAAGAGGTGGGAACCAATGAGAGACTAGCTCTAGGTGTTGGGACAGGCACAGGTCACTCTATTTTCCCATCAGGAAGAAGAATTAAGCACAAGCTCAGCCTGCCCCCCAGAACCAGAAGAGGGCCTGAAGCAATCCTGCGCTTTTGCGGCCAGCTCCCAAAAAAGCGAGTTGAAAAATGGAGCTCAGGGGCACTGCAATTCACAAAACCTGCAGAGTTTTAAATGATACCTCTCGTCCACAAATATATTAAGGGAAGGCAACGGCTTTGAAAGCAAGGCAGAATTGCAGGAAACAGATTTCAGGAGGTAGATTCGAATCGCCTTGAAAGCACATGAAAAGCGGCAAAACGTGGACAATGATGCCCTTGGCCAAAAAGGGCGTATGCGTTTTTTCCTGAATATATTCAGGAAAAAACGCATACGCCCTTTTTGGCCAACCAAGCAACCTGGAAAGGCCAATCAGCGCTCCAAAGAAGTCTCGCTTCCCAGCGGGCAAAAGGGCCATGCGGAAAAAAGTGTCCAAACCAGAAATGCAGGACCGGCCATGGAGAAATGGGAGCCTTGCTACGCTGATGGGTGGGATGTAAATTGCCAACAGCCACTCTGGAGAAGTGTACGGTGTGTTCTGAAACATCTAAAAAACACAGCTTGGGGAGCATAGGGCACTTCCACTCATGGGCGTATAAATTGGGAAAACTAAAAATCAGCAAGACACAGGCACCCCAAAGTTTAGGGCTGCTCTGTTGACAAGAACCCCCACTTCATTACACCTTAAATATCCTAGGAAAGAGAAAAATGGATAAAGAAGTTGGGGTCCTCATGTACAATGGAATATCACTCAGCTATGAAATCAACGTCATAAGGCTAGTAGCAGCACGATGAGTGGATTTAGGTACGACGATTCTAAGTGAAATAAGTCACACAGAAAAAGACACTTATCCTAAGATATCACTTAGAGAGGGAATGTAAAAACCGCTACACTTGAACTGAATTACAAAACAGAACAGAGTCACACGTTTAGGAAACACACTATGGCTGCTGAACGGGAAAGGTGAGGTGGGGTGATGCATAAAACAAGGGTTTCAAATTAGCTCAGATACCGTTCCATAAACCCAATATGTAAGAGACAAGACCTATTCCTTTTTCAGTGAACTGGACTCAACACCCCCTATTCACCGCACAAGAATATATCTGACTAGTAAGAATCTTCAAACCTATGTATTGATATCTCTCTGTAAGTGAGTCAAGGGGGTGTAAAGCGGCATAAACACAGCCGTGAAAAGCAGCTAAACCCCATTATAAAAATAAATTACTTTTCAAAACCCGTGAAACAAAGACAGTGAAAGAGAGAGAAATTCTTACAAAATTCGTTCAGGGGCTGTGATGCAACCTGGATTGACCATATCTAGACCCACAGCTGATTGAGACATAAGGGTGGACACTCTTGGGGCTGAGAGGTTCGGTGAGGTTGGGTGAGCCAACGCAGACCCTTTCAAGTAATACTGCATGGTACCCATCCCATGGGTCCCAAATCTCCAGGTTCAAGGGCATCTTCCTACGTCGAAAACAGGCATGAGAAACCCAGAAGATGGTACACCGTGTGATCGGGAAAGGTTTCTAAAACGCACCTCATTTCTCATCTCCTTTGCTCGGGTTCGCCATTCCAGCCGATTTACTAGCCATCTCCCTCCTTGGAGAATCAGCACCTTTAACCTCCTGTTCCGTACAGGTTGCAATTTGTCCTGAGGATGAACGGGAAGAGGGGGAACCAATGAGAGACTAGCTCTAGGTGTTGGGACAGGCACAGGTCACTCTATTTTCCCATCAGGAAGAAGAATTAAGCACAAGCTCAGCCTGCCCCCCAGAACCAGAAGAGGGCCTGAAGCAATCCTGCGCTTTTGCGGCCAGCTCCCAAAAAAGCGAGTTGAAAAATGGAGCTCAGGGGCACTGCAATTCACAAACCTGCAGAGTTTTAAATGATACCTCTCGTCCACAAATATATTAAGGGAAGGCAACGAAGAGGCTTTGAAAGCAAGGCAGAATTGCAGGAAACAGATTTCAGGAGGTAGATTCGAATCGCCTTGAAAGCACATGAAAAGCGGCAAAACGTGGACAATGATGCCCTTGGCCAAAAAGGGCGTATGCGTTTTTTCCTGAATAGATTCAGGAAAAAACGCATACGCCCTTTTTGGCCAACCAAGCAACCTGGAAAGGCCAATCAGCGCTCCAAAGAAGTCTCGCTTCCCAGCGGGCAAAAGGGCCATGCGGAAAAAAGTGTCCAAACCAGAAATGCAGGACTGGCCATGGAGAAATGGGAGCCTTGCTACGCTGATGGGTGGGATGTAAATTGCCAACAGCCACTCCGGAGAAGTGTACGGTGTGTTCTGAAACATCTAAAAAACACAGCTTGGAGAGCATAGGGCACTTCCACTCATGGCCGTATAAATTGGGAAAACTAAAAATCAGCAAGACACAGGCACCCCAAAGTTTAGGGCTGCTCTGTTGACAAGAACCCACACTTCATTACACCTTAAATATCCTAGGAAAGAGAAAAATGGATAAAGAAGTTGGGGTCCTCATGTACAATGGAATATCACTCAGCCATGAAATCAACGTCATAAGGCTAATAGCAGCACGATGAGTGGATTTACGTACGACGATTCTAAGTGAAATAAGTCACACAGAAAAAGACACTTATCATAAGATATCACTTAGAGAGGGAATGTAAAAACCGCTACACTTGAACTGAATTGCAAAACAGAACAGAGTCACACGTTTAGGAAACACACTATGGCTGCTGAACGGGAAAGGTGAGGTGGGGTGATGCATAAAACAAGGGTTTCAAATTAGCTCCGATACCGTTCCATAAACCCAATATGTAAGAGACAAGACCTATTCCTTTTTCAGTGAACTGGACTCAACACCCCCTATTCACCGCACAAGAATATATCTGACTAGTAAGAATCTTCAAACCTATGTATTGATATCTCTCTGTAAGTGAGTCAAGGGGGTGTAAAGCGGCATAAACACAGCCGTGAAAAGCAGCTAAACCCCATTATAAAAATAAATTACTTTTCAAAACCCGTGAAACAAAGACAGTGAAAGAGAGAGAAATTCTTACAAAATTCGTTCAGGGGCTGTGATGCAACCTGGATTGACCATATCTAGACACACAGCTGATTGAGACATAAGGGTGGACACTCTTGGGGCTGAGAGGTTCGGTGAGGTTGGGTGAGCCAACGCAGACCCTTTCAAGTAATACTGCATGGTACCCATCCCATGGGTCCCAAATCTCCAGGTTCAAGGGCATCTTCCTACGTCGAAAACAGGCATGAGAAACCCAGAAGATGGTACACCGTGTGATCGGGAAAGGTTTCTAAAACGCACCTCATTTCTTATCTCCTTTGCTCGGGTTCGCCATTCCAGCCGATTTACTAGCCATCTCCCTCCTTGGAGAATCAGCACCTTTAACCTCCTGTTCCGTACAGGTTGCAATTTGTCCTGAGGATGAACGGGAAGAGGGGGAACCAATGAGAGACTAGCTCTAGGTGTTGGGACAGGCACAGGTCACTCTATTTTCCCATCAGGAAGAAGAATTAAGCACAAGCTCAGCCTGCCCCCCAGAACCAGAAGAGGGCCTGAAGCAATCCTGCGCTTTTGCGGCCAGCTCCCAAAAAAGCGAGTTGAAAAATGGAGCTCAGGGGCACTGCAATTCACAAACCTGCAGAGTTTTAAATGATACCTCTCGTCCACAAATATATTAAGGGAAGGCAACGAAGAGGCTTTGAAAGCAAGGCAGAATTGCAGGAAACAGATTTCAGGAGGTAGATTCGAATCGCCTTGAAAGCACATGAAAAGCGGCAAAACGTGGACAATGATGCCCTTGGCCAAAAAGGGCGTATGCGTTTTTTCCTGAATATATTCAGGAAAAAACGCATACGCCCTTTTTGGCCAACCAAGCAACCTGGAAAGGCCAATCAGCGCTCCAAAGAAGTCTCGCTTCCCAGCGGGCAAAAGGGCCATGCGGAAAAAAGTGTCCAAACCAGAAATGCAGGACCGGCCATGGAGAAATGGGAGCCTTGCTACGCTGATGGGTGGGATGTAAATTGCCAACAGCCACTCTGGAGAAGTGTACGGTGTGTCCTGAAACATCTAAAAAACACAGCTTGAAGAGCATAGGGCACTTCCACTCATGGGCGTATAAATTGGGAAAACGAAAAATCAGCAAGACACAGGCACCCCAAAGTTTAGGGCTGCTCTGTGGACAAGAACCCCCACTTCATTACACCTTAAATATCCTAGGAAAGAGAAAAATGGATAAAGAAGTTGTGGTCCTCATGTACAATGGAATATCACTCAGCCATGAAATCAACGTCATAAGGCTAGTAGAAGCAGGATGAGTGGATTTAGGTACGACGATTCTAAGTGAAATAAGTCACACAGAAAAAGACACTTATCATAAGATATCACTTCTAGAGGGAATGTAAAAACCGCTACACTTGAACTGAATTGCAAAACAGAACAGAGTCCCACGTTTAGGAAACACACTATGGCTGCTGAACGGGAAAGGTGAGGTGGGGTGATGCATAAAACAAGGGTTTCAAATTAGCTCCGATACCGTTCCATAAACCCAATATGTAAGAGACAAGACCTATTCTTTTTTCAGTGAACTGGATTCAACACCCCCTATTCACCGCACAAGAATATATCTGACTAGTAAGAATCTTCAAACCTATGTATTGATATCTCTCTGTAAGTGAGTCAAGGGGGTGTAAAGCGGCATAAACACAGCCGTGAAAAGCAGCTAAACCCCATTATAAAAATAAATTACTTTTCAAAACCCGTGAAACAAAGACAGTGAAAGAGAGAGAAATTCTTACAAAATTCGTTCAGGGGCTGTGATGCAACCTGGATTGACCATATCTAGACCCACAGCTGATTGAGACATAAGGGTGGACACTCTTGGGGCTGAGAGGTTCGGTGAGGTTGGGTGAGCCAACGCAGACCCTTTCAAGTAATACTGCATGGTACCCATCGCATGGGTCCCAAATCTCCAGGTTCAAGGGCATCTTCCTACGTCGAAAACAGGCATGAGAAACCCAGAAGATGGTACACCGTGTGATCGGGAAAGGTTTCTAAAACGCACCTCATTTCTCATCTCCTTTGCTCGGGTTCGCCATTCCAGCCGATTTACTAGCCATCTCCCTCCTTGGAGAATCAGCACCTTTAACCTCCTGTTCCGTACAGGTTGCAATTTGTCCTGAGGATGAACGGGAAGAGGGGGAACCAATGAGAGACTAGCTCTAGGTGTTGGGACAGGCACAGGTCACTCTATTTTCCCATCAGGAAGAAGAATTAAGCACAAGCTCAGCCTGCCCCCCAGAACCAGAAGAGGGCCTGAAGCAATCCTGCGCTTTTGCGGCCAGCTCCCAAAAAAGCGAGTTGAAAAATGGAGCTCAGGGGCACTGCAATTCACAAACCTGCAGAGTTTTAAATGATACCTCTCGTCACAAATATATTAAGGGAAGGCAACGAAGAGGCTTTGAAAGCAAGGCAGAATTGCAGGAAACAGATTTCAGGAGGTAGATTCGAATCGCCTTGAAAGCACATGAAAAGCGGCAAAACGTGGACAATGATGCCCTTGGCCAAAAAGGGCGTATGCGTTTTTTCCTGAATATATTCAGGAAAAAACGCATACGCCCTTTTTGGCCAACCAAGCAACCTGGAAAGGCCAATCAGCGCTCCAAAGAAGTCTCGCTTCCCAGCGGGCAAAAGGGCCATGCGGAAAAAAGTGTCCAAACCAGAAATGCAGGACCGGCCATGGAGAAATGGGAGCCTTGCTACGCTGATGGGTGGGATGTAAATTGCCAACAGCCACTCTGGAGAAGTGTACGGTGTGTCCTGAAACATCTAAAAAACACAGCTTGAAGAGCATAGGGCACTTCCACTCATGGGCGTATAAATTGGGAAAACGAAAAATCAGCAAGACACAGGCACCCCAAAGTTTAGGGCTGCTCTGTGGACAAGAACCCCCACTTCATTACACCTTAAATATCCTAGGAAAGAGAAAAATGGATAAAGAAGTTGTGGTCCTCATGTACAATGGAATATCACTCAGCCATGAAATCAACGTCATAAGGCTAGTAGAAGCAGGATGAGTGGATTTAGGTACGACGATTCTAAGTGAAATAAGTCACACAGAAAAAGACACTTATCATAAGATATCACTTCTAGAGGGAATGTAAAAACCGCTACACTTGAACTGAATTGCAAAACAGAACAGAGTCCCACGTTTAGGAAACACACTATGGCTGCTGAACGGGAAAGGTGAGGTGGGGTGATGCATAAAACAAGGGTTTCAAATTAGCTCCGATACCGTTCCATAAACCCAATATGTAAGAGACAAGACCTATTCTTTTTTCAGTGAACTGGATTCAACACCCCCTATTCACCGCACAAGAATATATCTGACTAGTAAGAATCTTCAAACCTATGTATTGATATCTCTCTGTAAGTGAGTCAAGGGGGTGTAAAGCGGCATAAACACAGCCGTGAAAAGCAGCTAAACCCCATTATAAAAATAAATTACTTTTCAAAACCCGTGAAACAAAGACAGTGAAAGAGAGAGAAATTCTTACAAAATTCGTTCAGGGGCTGTGATGCAACCTGGATTGACCATATCTAGACCCACAGCTGATTGAGACATAAGGGTGGACACTCTTGGGGCTGAGAGGTTCGGTGAGGTTGGGTGAGCCAACGCAGACCCTTTCAAGTAATACTGCATGGTACCCATCGCATGGGTCCCAAATCTCCAGGTTCAAGGGCATCTTCCTACGTCGAAAACAGGCATGAGAAACCCAGAAGATGGTACACCGTGTGATCGGGAAAGGTTTCTAAAACGCACCTCATTTCTCATCTCCTTTGCTCGGGTTCGCCATTCCAGCCGATTTACTAGCCATCTCCCTCCTTGGAGAATCAGCACCTTTAACCTCCTGTTCCGTACAGGTTGCAATTTGTCCTGAGGATGAACGGGAAGAGGGGGAACCAATGAGAGACTAGCTCTAGGTGTTGGGACAGGCACAGGTCACTCTATTTTCCCATCAGGAAGAAGAATTAAGCACAAGCTCAGCCTGCCCCCCAGAACCAGAAGAGGGCCTGAAGCAATCCTGCGCTTTTGCAGCCAGCTCCCAAAAAAGCGAGTTGAAAAATGGAGCTCAGGGGCACTGCAATTCACAAACCTGCAGAGTTTTAAATGATACCTCTCGTCACAAATATATTAAGGGAAGGCAACGAAGAGGCTTTGAAAGCAAGGCAGAATTGCAGGAAACAGATTTCAGGAGGTAGATTCGAATCGCCTTGAAAGCACATGAAAAGCGGCAAAACGTGGACAATGATGCCCTTGGCCAAAAAGGGCGTATGCGTTTTTTCCTGAATATATTCAGGAAAAAACGCATACGCCCTTTTTGGCCAACCAAGCAACCTGGAAAGGCCAATCAGCGCTCCAAAGAAGTCTCGCTTCCCAGCGGGCAAAAGGGCCATGCGGAAAAAAGTGTCCAAACCAGAAATGCAGGACCGGCCATGGAGAAATGGGAGCCTTGCTACGCTGATGGGTGGGATGTAAATTGCCAACAGCCACTCTGGAGAAGTGTACGGTGTGTCCTGAAACATCTAAAAAACACAGCTTGAAGAGCATAGGGCACTTCCACTCATGGGCGTATAAATTGGGAAAACGAAAAATCAGCAAGACACAGGCACCCCAAAGTTTAGGGCTGCTCTGTGGACAAGAACCCCCACTTCATTACACCTTAAATATCCTAGGAAAGAGAAAAATGGATAAAGAAGTTGTGGTCCTCATGTACAATGGAATATCACTCAGCCATGAAATCAACGTCATAAGGCTAGTAGAAGCAGGATGAGTGGATTTAGGTACGACGATTCTAAGTGAAATAAGTCACACAGAAAAAGACACTTATCATAAGATATCACTTCTAGAGGGAATGTAAAAACCGCTACACTTGAACTGAATTGCAAAACAGAACAGAGTCCAACGTTTAGGAAACACACTATGGCTGGTGAACAGGAAAGGTGAGGTGGGGTGATGCATAAAACAAGGGTTTCAAATTAGCTCAGATACCGTTCCATAAACCCAATATGTAAGAGACAAGACCTATTCCTTTTTTAGTGAACTGGACTCAACACCCCCTATTCACCGCACAAGAATATATCTGACTAGTAAGAATCTTCAAACCTATGTATTGATATCTCTCTGTAAGTGAGTCAAGGGGGTGTAAAGCGGCATAAACACAGCCGTGAAAAGCAGCTAAACCCCATTATAAAACTAAATTACTTTTCAAAACCCGTGAAACAAAGACAGTGAAAGAGAGAGAAATTCTTACAAAATTCGTTCAGGGGCTGTGATGCAACCTGGATTGACCATATCTAGACCCACAGCTGATTGAGACATTAGGGTGGACACTCTTGGGGCTGAGAGGTTCGGTGAGGTTGGGTGAGCCAACGCAGACCCTTTCAAGTAATACTGCATGGTACCCATCCCATGGGTCCCAAATCTCCAGGTTCAAGGGCATCTTCCTACGTCGAAAACAGGCATGAGAAACCCAGAAGATGGTACACCGTGTGATCGGGAAAGGTTTCTAAAACGCACCTCATTTCTCATCTCCTTTGCTCGGGTTCGCCATTCCAGCCGATTTACTAGCCATCTCCCTCCTTGGAGAATCAGCACCTTTAACCTCCTGTTCCGTACAGGTTGCAATTTGTCCTGAGGATGAACGGGAAGAGGGGGAACCAATGAGAGACTAGCTCTAGGTGTTGGGACAGGCACAGGTCACTCTATTTTCCCATCAGGAAGAAGAATTAAGCACAAGCTCAGCCTGCCCCCCAGAACCAGAAGAGGGCCTGAAGCAATCCTGCGCTTTTGCGGCCAGCTCCCAAAAAAGCGAGTTGAAAAATGGAGCTCAGGGGCACTGCAATTCACAAACCTGCAGAGTTTTAAATGATACCTCTCGTCCACAAATATATTAAGGGAAGGCAACGAAGAGGCTTTGAAAGCAAGGCAGAATTGCAGGAAACAGATTTCAGGAGGTAGATTCGAATCGCCTTGAAAGCACATGAAAAGCGGCAAAACGTGGACAATGATGCCCTTGGCCAAAAAGGGCGTATGCGTTTTTTCCTGAATATATTCAGGAAAAAACGCATACGCCCTTTTTGGCCAACCAAGCAACCTGGAAAGGCCAATCAGCGCTCCAAAGAAGTCTCGCTTCCCAGCGGGCAAAAGGGCCATGCGGAAAAAAGTGTCCAAACCAGAAATGCAGGACCGGCCATGGAGAAATGGGAGTCTTGCTACGCTGATGGGTGGGATGTAAATTGCCAACAGCCACTCCGGAGAAGTGTACGGTGTGTTCTGAAACATCTAAAAAACACAGCTTGGAGAGCATAGGGCACTTCAACTCATGGGCGTATAAATTGGGAACACTAAAAATAAGCAAGACACAGGCACCCCAAAGTTTAGGGCTGCTCTGTTGACAAGAACCCCCACTTCATTACACCTTAAATATCCTAGGAAAGAGAAAAATGGATAAAGAAGTTGTGGTCCTCATGTACAATGGAATATCACTCAGCCATGAAATCAACGTCATAAGGCTAGTAGCAGCACGATGAGTGGATTTAGGTACGACGATTCTAAGTGAAATAAGTCACACAGAAAAAGACACTTATCCTAAGATATCACTTAGAGAGGGAATGTAAAAACCGCTACACTTGAACTGAATTACAAAACAGAACAGAGTCACACGTTTAGAAAACACACTATGGCTGCTGAACGGGAAAGGTGAGGTGGGGTGATGCATAAAACAAGGGTTTCAAATTAGCTCCGATACCGTTCCATAAACCCAATATGTAAGAGACAAGACCTATTCCTTTTTCAGTGAACTGGACTCAACACCCCCTATTCACCGCACAAGAATATATCTGACTAGTAAGAATCTTCAAACCTATGTATTGATATCTCTCTGTAAGTGAGTCAAGGGGGTGTAAAGCGGCATAAACACAGCCGTGAAAAGCAGCTAAACCCCATTATAAAAATAAATTACTTTTCAAAACCCGTGAAACAAAGACAGTGAAAGAGAGAGAAATTCTTACAAAATTCGTTCAGGGGCTGTGATGCAACCTGGATTGACCATATCTAGACCCACAGCTGATTGAGACATAAGGGTGGACACTCTTGGGGCTGAGAGGTTCGGTGAGGTTGGGTGAGCCAACGCAGACCCTTTCAAGTAATACTGCATGGTACCCATCCCATGGGTCCCAAATCTCCAGGTTCAAGGGCATCTTCCTACGTCGAAAACAGGCATGAGAAACCCAGAAGATGGTACACCGTGTGATCGGGAAAGGTTTCTAAAACGCACCTCATTTCTCATCTCCTTTGCTCGGGTTCGCCATTCCAGCCGATTTACTAGCCATCTCCCTCCTTGGAGAATCAGCACCTTTAACCTCCTGTTCCGTACAGGTTGCAATTTGTCCTGAGGATGAACGGGAAGAGGGGGAACCAATGAGAGACTAGCTCTAGGTGTTGGGACAGGCACAGGTCACTCTATTTTCCCATCAGGAAGAAGAATTAAGCACAAGCTCAGCCTGCCCCCCAGAACCAGAAGAGGGCCTGAAGCAATCCTGCGCTTTTGCGGCCAGCTCCCAAAAAAAGCGAGTTGAAAAATGGAGCTCAGGGGCACTGCAATTCACAAACCTGCAGAGTTTTAAATGATACCTCTCGTCCACAAATATATTAAGGGAAGGCAACGAAGAGGCTTTGAAAGCAAGGCAGAATTGCAGGAAACAGATTTCAGGAGGTAGATTCGAATCGCCTTGAAAGCACATGAAAAGCGGCAAAACGTGGACAATGATGCCCTTGGCCAAAAAGGGCGTATGCGTTTTTTCCTGAATATATTCAGGAAAAAACGCATACGCCCTTTTTGGCCAACCAAGCAACGTGGAAAGGCCAATCAGCGCTCCAAAGAAGTCTCGCTTCCCAGCGGGCAAAAGGGCCATGCGGAAAAAAGTGTCCAAACCAGAAATGCAGGACCGGCCATGGAGAAATGGGAGCCTTGCTACGCTGATGGGTGGGATGTAAATTGCCAACAGCCACTCCGGAGAAGTGTACGGTGTGTTCTGAAACATCTAAAAAACACAGCTTGGAGAGCATAGGGCACTTCCACTCATGGGCGTATAAATTGGGAAAACTAAAAATCAGCAAGACACAGGCACCCCAAAGTTTAGGGCTGCTCTGTTGACAAGAACCCCCACTTCATTACACCTTAAATATCCTAGGAAAGAGAAAAATGGATAAAGAAGTTGTGGTCCTCATGTACAATGGAATATCACTCAGCCATGAAATCCACGTCATAAGGCTAGTAGCAGCACGATGAGTGGATTTAGGTACGACGATTCTAAGTGAAATAAGTCACACAGAAAAAGACACTTATCATAAGATATCACTTAGAGAGGGAATGTAAAAACCGCTACACTTGAACTGAATTACAAAACAGAACAGAGTCACACGTTTAGGAAACACACTATGGCTGCTGAACGGGAAAGGTGAGGTGGGGGTGATGCATAAAACAAGGGTTTCAAATTAGCTCCGATACCGTTCCATAAACCCAATATGTAAGAGACAAGACCTATTCCTTTTTCAGTGAACTGGACTCAACACCCCCTATTCACCACACAAGAATATATCTGACTAGTAAGAATCTTCAAACCTATGTATTGATATCTCTCTGTAAGTGAGTCAAGGGGGTGTAAAGCGGCATAAACACAGCCGTGAAAAGCAGCTAAACCCCATTATAAAAATAAATTACTTTTCAAAACCCGTGAAACAAAGACAGTGAAAGAGAGAGAAATTCTTACAAAATTCGTTCAGGGGCTGTGATGCAACCTGGATTGACCATATCTAGACCCACAGCTGATTGAGACATAAGGGTGGACATTCTTGGGGCTGAGAGGTTCGGTGAGGTTGGGTGAGCCAACGCAGACCCTTTCAAGTAATACTGCATGGTACCCATCCCATGGGTCCCAAATCTCCAGGTTCAAGGGCATCTTCCTACGTCGAAAACAGGCATGAGAAACCCAGAAGATGGTACACGGTGTGATCGGGAAAGGTTTCTAAAACGCACCTCATTTCTCATCTCCTTTGCTCGGGTTCGCCATTCCAGCCGATTTACTAGCCATCTCCCTCCTTGGAGAATCAGCACCTTTAACCTCCTGTTCCGTACAGGTTGCAATTTGTCCTGAGGATGAACGGGAAGAGGGGGAACCAATGAGAGACTAGCTCTAGGTGTTGGGACAGGCACAGGTCACTCTATTTTCCCATCAGGAAGAAGAATTAAGCACAAGCTCAGCCTGCCCCCCAGAACCAGAAGAGGGCCTGAAGCAATCCTGCGCTTTTGCGGCCAGCTCCCAAAAAAGCGAGTTGAAAAATGGAGCTCAGGGGCACTGCAATTCACAAACCTGCAGAGTTTTAAATGATACCTCTCGTCCACAAATATATTAAGGGAAGGCAACGAAGAGGCTTTGAAAGCAAGGCAGAATTGCAGGAAACAGATTTCAGGAGGTAGATTCGAATCGCCTTGAAAGCACATGAAAAGCGGCAAAACGTGGACAATGATGCCCTTGGCCAAAAAGGGCGTATGCGTTTTTTCCTGAATATATTCAGGAAAAAACGCATACGCCCTTTTTGGCCAACCAAGCAACCTGGAAAGGCCAATCAGCGCTCCAAAGAAGTCTCGCTTCCCAGCGGGCAAAAGGGCCATGCGGAAAAAAGTGTCCAAACCAGAAATGCAGGACCGGCCATGGAGAAATGGGAGTCTTGCTACGCTGATGGGTGGGATGTAAATTGCCAACAGCCACTCCGGAGAAGTGTACGGTGTGTTCTGAAACATCTAAAAAACACAGCTTGGAGAGCATAGGGCACTTCAACTCATGGGCGTATAAATTGGGAACACTAAAAATAAGCAAGACACAGGCACCCCAAAGTTTAGGGCTGCTCTGTTGACAAGAACCCCCACTTCATTACACCTTAAATATCCTAGGAAAGAGAAAAATGGATAAAGAAGTTGTGGTCCTCATGTACAATGGAATATCACTCAGCCATGAAATCAACGTCATAAGGCTAGTAGCAGCACGATGAGTGGATTTAGGTACGACGATTCTAAGTGAAATAAGTCACACAGAAAAAGACACTTATCCTAAGATATCACTTAGAGAGGGAATGTAAAAACCGCTACACTTGAACTGAATTACAAAACAGAACAGAGTCACACGTTTAGAAAACACACTATGGCTGCTGAACGGGAAAGGTGAGGTGGGGTGATGCATAAAACAAGGGTTTCAAATTAGCTCCGATACCGTTCCATAAACCCAATATGTAAGAGACAAGACCTATTCCTTTTTCAGTGAACTGGACTCAACACCCCCTATTCACCGCACAAGAATATATCTGACTAGTAAGAATCTTCAAACCTATGTATTGATATCTCTCTGTAAGTGAGTCAAGGGGGTGTAAAGCGGCATAAACACAGCCGTGAAAAGCAGCTAAACCCCATTATAAAAATAAATTACTTTTCAAAACCCGTGAAACAAAGACAGTGAAAGAGAGAGAAATTCTTACAAAATTCGTTCAGGGGCTGTGATGCAACCTGGATTGACCATATCTAGACCCACAGCTGATTGAGACATAAGGGTGGACACTCTTGGGGCTGAGAGGTTCGGTGAGGTTGGGTGAGCCAACGCAGACCCTTTCAAGTAATACTGCATGGTACCCATCCCATGGGTCCCAAATCTCCAGGTTCAAGGGCATCTTCCTACGTCGAAAACAGGCATGAGAAACCCAGAAGATGGTACACCGTGTGATCGGGAAAGGTTTCTAAAACGCACCTCATTTCTCATCTCCTTTGCTCGGGTTCGCCTTTCCAGCCGATTTACTAGCCATCTCCCTCCTTGGAGAATCAGCACCTTTAACCTCCTGTTCCGTACAGGTTGCAATTTGTCCTGAGGATGAACGGGAAGAGGGGGAACCAATGAGAGACTAGCTCTAGGTGTTGGGACAGGCACAGGTCACTCTATTTTCCCATCAGGAAGAAGAATTAAGCACAAGCTCAGCCTGCCCCCCAGAACCAGAAGAGGGCCTGAAGCAATCCTGCGCTTTTGCGGCCAGCTCCCAAAAAAAGCGAGTTGAAAAATGGAGCTCAGGGGCACTGCAATTCACAAACCTGCAGAGTTTTAAATGATACCTCTCGTCCACAAATATATTAAGGGAAGGCAACGAAGAGGCTTTGAAAGCAAGGCAGAATTGCAGGAAACAGATTTCAGGAGGTAGATTCGAATCGCCTTGAAAGCACATGAAAAGCGGCAAAACGTGGACAATGATGCCCTTGGCCAAGAAGGGCGTAGGCGTTTTTTCCTGAATATATTCAGGAAAAAACGCATACGCCCTTTTTGGCCAACCAAGCAACCTGGAAAGGCCAATCAGCGCTCCAAAGAAGTCTCGCTTCCCAGCGGGCAAAAGGGCCATGCGGAAAAAAGTGTCCACACCAGAAATGCAGGACCGGCCATGGAGAAATGGGAGCCTTGCTACGCTGATGGGTGGGATGTAAATTGCCAACAGCCACTCCGGAGAAGTGTACGGTGTGTTCTGAAACATCTAAAAAACACAGCTTGGAGAGCATAGGGCACTTCCACTCATGGGCGTATAAATTGGGAAAACTAAAAATCAGCAAGACACAGGCACCCCAAAGTTTAGGGCTGCTCTGTTGACAAGAACCCCCACTTCATTACACCTTAAATATCCTAGGAAAGCGAAAAATGGATAAAGAAGTTGGGGTCCTCATGTACAATGGAATATCACTCAGCCATGAAATCCACGTCATAAGGCTAGTAGCAGCACGATGAGTGGATTTAGGTACGACGATTCTAAGTGAAATAAGTCACACAGAAAAAGACACTTATCATAAGATATCACTTCTAGAGGGAATGTAAAAACCGCTACACTTGAACTGAATTACAAAACAGAACAGAGTCACACGTTTAGAAAACACACTATGGCTGCTGAACGGGAAAGGTGAGGTGGGGTAATGCATAAAACAAGGGTTTCAAATTAGCTCCGATACCGTTCCATAAACCCAATATGTAAGAGACAAGACCTATTCCTTTTTCAGTGAACTGGACTCAACACCCCCTATTCACCGCACAAGAATATATCTGACTAGTAAGAATCTTCAAACCTATGTATTGATATCTCTCTGTAAGTGAGTCAAGGGGGTGTAAAGCGGCATAAACACAGCCGTGAAAAGCAGCTAAACCCCATTATAAAAATAAATTACTTTTCAAAACCCGTGAAACAAAGACAGTGAAAGAGAGAGAAATTCTTACAAAATTCGTTCAGGGGCTGTGATGCAACCTGGATTGACCATATCTAGACCCACAGCTGATTGAGACATCAGGGTGGACACTCTTGGGGCTGAGAGGTTCGGTGAGGTTGGGTGAGCCAACGCAGACCCTTTCAAGTAATACTGCATGGTACCCATCCCATGGGTCCCAAATCTCCAGGTTCAAGGGCATCTTCCTACGTCGAAAACAGGCATGAGAAACCCAGAAGATGGTACACCGTGTGATCGGGAAAGGTTTCTAAAACGCACCTCATTTCTCATCTCCTTTGCTCGGGTTCGCCATTCCAGCCGATTTACTAGCCATCTCCCTCCTTGGAGAATCAGCACCTTTAACCTCCTGTTCCGTACAGGTTGCAATTTGTCCTGAGGATGAACGGGAAGAGGGGGAACCAATGAGAGACTAGCTCTAGGTGTTGGGACAGGCACAGGTCACTCTATTTTCCCATCAGGAAGAAGAATTAAGCACAAGCTCAGCCTGCCCCCCAGAACCAGAAGGGGGCCTGAAGCAATCCTGCGCTTTTGCGGCCAGCTCCCAAAAAAAGCGAGTTGAAAAATGGAACTCAGGGGCACTGCAATTCACAAACCTGCAGAGTTTTAAATGATACCTCTCGTCCACAAATATATTAAGGGAAGGCAACGAAGAGGCTTTGAAAGCAAGGCAGAATTGCAGGAAACAGATTTCAGGAGGTAGATTCGAATCGCCTTGAAAGCACATGAAAAGCGGCAAAACGTGGACAATGATGCCCTTGGCCAAAAAGGGCGTATGCGTTTTTTCCTGAATATATTCAGGAAAAAACGCATACGCCCTTTTTGGCCAACCAAGCAACCTGGAAAGGCCAATCAGCGCTCCAAAGAAGTCTCGCTTCCCAGCGGGCAAAAGGGACATGCGGAAAAAAGTGTCCAAACCAGAAATGCAGGACCGGCCATGGAGAAATGGGAGCCTTGCTACGCTGATGGGTGGGATGTAAATTGCCAACAGCCACTCTGGAGAAGTGTACGGTGTGTTCTGAAACATCTAAAAAACACAGCTTGGAGAGCATAGGGCACTTCCACTCATGGGCGTATAAATTGGGAAAACTAAAAATCAGCAAGACACAGGCACCCCAAAGTTTAGGGCTGCTCTGTTGACAAGAACCCCCACTTCATTACACCTTAAATATCCTAGGAAAGCGAAAAATGGATAAAGAAGTTGTGGTCCTCATGTACAATGGAATATCACTCAGCCATGAAATCCACGTCATAAGGCTAGTAGCAGCACGATGAGTGGATTTAGGTACGACGATTCTAAGTAAAATAAGTCACACAGAAAAAGACACTTATCATAAGATATCACTTAGAGAGGGAATGTAAAAACCGCTACACTTGAACTGAATTGCAAAACAGAACAGAGTCACACGTTTAGGAAACACACTATGGCTGCTGAACGGGAAAGGTGAGGTGGGGTGACGCATAAAACAAGGGTTTCAAATTAGCTCAGATACCGTTCCATAAACCCAATATGTAAGAGACAAGACCTATTCCTTTTTCAGTGAACTGGACTCAACACCCCCTATTCTCCGCACAAGAATATATCTGACTAGTAAGAATCTTCAAACCTATGTATTGATATCTCTCTGTAAGTGAGTCAAGGGGGTGTAAAGCGGCATAAACACAGCCGTGAAAAGCAGCTAAACCCCATTATAAAAATAAATTACTGTTCAAAACCCCTGAAACAAAGACAGTGAAAGAGAGAGAAATTCTTACAAAATTCGTTCAGGGGCTGTGATGCAACCTGGATTGACCATATCTAGACCCACAGCTGATTGAGACATAAGGGTGGACACTCTTGGGGCTGAGAGGTTCGGTGAGGTTGGGTGAGCCAACGCAGACCCTTTCAAGTAATACTGCATGGTACCCATCCCATGGGTCCCAAATCTCCAGGTTCAAGGGCATCTTCCTACGTCGAAAACAGGCATGAGAAACCCAGAAGATGGTACACCGTGTGATCGGGAAAGGTTTCAAAAACGCACCTCATTTCTCATCTCCTTTGCTCGGGTTCGCCATTCCAGCCGATTTACTAGCCATCTCCCTCCTTGGAGAATCAGCACCTTTAACCTCCTGTTCCGTACAGGTTGCAATTTGTCCTGAGGATGAACGGGAAGAGGGGGAACCAATGAGAGACTAGCTCTAGGTGTTGGGACAGGCACAGGTCACTCTATTTTCCCATCAGGAAGAAGAATTAAGCACAAGCTCAGCCTGCCCCCCAGAACCAGAAGAGGGCCTGAAGCAATCCTGCGCTTTTGCGGCCAGCTCCCAAAAAAGCGAGTTGAAAAATGGAGCTCAGGGGCACTGCAATTCACAAACCTGCAGAGTTTTAAATGATACCTCTCGTCCACAAATATATTAAGGGAAGGCAACGAAGAGGCTTTGAAAGCAAGGCAGAATTGCAGGAAACAGATTTCAGGAGGTAGATTCGAATCGCCTTGAAAGCACATGAAAAGCGGCAAAACGTGGACAATGATGCCCTTGGCCAAAAAGGGCGTATGCGTTTTTTCCTGAATATATTCAGGAAAAAACGCATACGCCCTTTTTGGCCAACCAAGCAACCTGGAAAGGCCAATCAGCGCTCCAAAGAAGTCTTGCTTCCCAGCGGGCAAAAGGGCCATGCGGAAAAATGTGTCCAAACCAGAAATGCAGGACCGGCCATGGAGAAATGGGAGCCTTGCTACGCTGATGGGCGGGATGTAAATTGCCAACAGCCACTCTGGAGAAGTGTATGGTGTGTCCTGAAACATCTAAAAAACACAGCTTGGAGAGCATAGGGCACTTCCACTCATGGGCGTATAAATTGGGAAAACTAAAAATCAGCAAGACACAGGCACCCCAAAGTTTAGGGCTGCTCTGTGGACAAGAACCCCCACTTCATTACACCTTAAATATCCTAGGAAAGAGAAAAATGGATAAAGAAGTTGGGGTCCTCATGTACAATGGAATATCACTCAGCCATGAAATCAACGTCATAAGGCTAGTAGCAGCACGATGAGTGGATTTAGGTACGACGATTCTAAGTGAAATAAGTCACACAGAAAAAGACACTTATCATAAGATATCACTTCTAGAGGGAATGTAAAAACCGCTACACTTGAACTGAATTACAAAACAGAACAGAGTCACACGTTTAGGAAACACACTACGGCTGCTGAACGGGAAAGGTGAGGTGGGGTGATGCATAAAACAAGGGTTTCAAATTAGCTCCGATACCGTTCCATAAACCCAATATGTAAGAGACAAGACCTATCCCTTTTTCAGTGAACTGGACTCAACACCCCCTATTCACCGCACAAGAATATATCTGACTAGTAAGAATCTTCAAACCTATGTATTGATATCTCTCTGTAAGTGAGTCAAGGGGGTGTAAAGCGGCATAAACACAGCCGTGAAAAGCAGCTAAACCCCATTATAAAAATAAATTACTTTTCAAAACCCGTGAAACAAAGACAGTGAAAGAGAGAGAAATTCTTACAAAATTCGTTCAGGGGCTGTGATGCAACCTGGATTGACCATATCTAGACCCACAGCTGATTGAGACATCAGGGTGGACACTCTTGGGGCTGAGAGGTTCGGTGAGGTTGGGTGAGCCAACGCAGACCCTTTCAAGTAATACTGCATGGTACCCATCCCATGGGTCCCAAATCTCCAGGTTCAAGGGCATCTTCCTACGTCGAAAACAGGCATGAGAAACCCAGAAGATGGTACACCGTGTGATCGGGAAAGGTTTCTAAAACGCACCTCATTTCTCATCTCCTTTGCTCGGGTTCGCCATTCCAGCCGATTTACTAGCCATCTCCCTCCTTGGAGAATCAGCACCTTTAACCTCCTGTTCCGTACAGGTTGCAATTTGTCCTGAGGATGAACGGGAAGAGGGGGAACCAATGAGAGACTAGCTCTAGGTGTTGGGACAGGCACAGGTCACTCTATTTTCCCATCAGGAAGAAGAATTAAGCACAAGCTCAGCCTGCCCCCCAGAACCAGAAGAGGGCCTGAAGCAATCCTGCGCTTTTGCGGCCAGCTCCCAAAAAAGCGAGTTGAAAAATGGAGCTCAGGGGCACTGCAATTCACAAACCTGCAGAGTTTTAAATGATACCTCTCGTCCACAAATATATTAAGGGAAGGCAACGAAGAGGCTTTGAAAGCAAGGCAGAATTGCAGGAAACAGATTTCAGGAGGTAGATTCGAATCGCCTTGAAAGCACATGAAAAGCGGCAAAACGTGGACAATGATGCCCTTGGCCAAAAAGGGCGTATGCGTTTTTTCCTGAATATATTCAGGAAAAAACGCATACGCCCTTTTTGGCCAACCAAGCAACCTGGAAAGGCCAATCAGCGCTCCAAAGAAGTCTCGCTTCCCAGCGGGCAAAAGGGCCATGCGGAAAAAAGTGTCCAAACCAGAAATGCAGGACCGGCCATGGAGAAATGGGAGCCTTGCTACGCTGATGGGTGGGATGTAAATTGCCAACAGCCACTCTGGAGAAGTGTACGGTGTGTTCTGAAACATCTAAAAAACACAGCTTGGAGAGCATAGGGCACTTCCACTCATGGGCGTATAAATTGGGAAAACTAAAAATCAGCAAGACACAGGCACCCCAAAGTTTAGGGCTGCTCTGTTGACAAGAACCCCCACTTCATTACACCTTAAATATCCTAGGAAAGAGAAAAATGGATAAAGAAGTTGGGGTCCTCATGTACAATGGAATATCACTCAGCCATGAAATCCACGTCATAAGGCTAGTAGCAGCACGATGAGTGGATTTAGGTACGACGATTCTAAGTGAAATAAGTCACACAGAAAAAGACACTTATCATAAGATATCACTTAGAGAGGGAATGTAAAAACCGCTACACTTGAACTGAATTACAAAACAGAACAGAGTCACACGTTCAGAAAACACACTATGGCTGCTGAACGGGAAAGGTGAGGTGGGGTGATGCATAAAACAAGGGTTTCAAATTAGCTCCGATACCGTTCCATAAACCCAATATGTAAGAGACAAGACCTATTCCTTTTTCAGTGAACTGGACTCAACACCCCCTATTCACCGCACAAGAATATATCTGACTAGTAAGAATCTTCAAACCTATGTATTGATATCTCTCTGTAAGTGAGTCAAGGGGGTGTAAAGCGGCATAAACACAGCCGTGAAAAGCAGCTAAACCCCATTATAAAAATAAATTACTTTTCAAAACCCGTGAAACAAAGGCAGTGAAAGAGAGAGAAATTCTTACAAAATTCGTTCAGGGGCTGTGATGCAACCTGGATTGACCATATCTAGACCCACAGCTGATTGAGACATAAGGGTGGACACTCTTGGGGCTGAGAGGTTCGGTGAGGTTGGGTGAGCCAACGCAGACCCTTTCAATTAATACTGCATGGTACCCATCCCATGGGTCCCAAATCTCCAGGTTCAAGGGCATCTTCCTACGTCGAAAACAGGCATGAGAAACCCAGAAGATGGTACACCGTGTGATCGGGTAAGGTTTCTAAAACGCACCTCATTTCTCATCTCCTTTGCTCGGGTTCGCCATTCCAGCCGATTTACTAGCCATCTCCCTCCTTGGAGAATCAGCACCTTTAACCTCCTGTTCCGTACAGGTTGCAATTTGTCCTGAGGATGAACGGGAAGAGGGGGAACCAATGAGAGACTAGCTCTAGGTGTTGGGACAGGCACAGGTCACTCTATTTTCCCATCAGGAAGAAGAATTAAGCACAAGCTCAGCCTGCCCCCCAGAACCAGAAGAGGGCCTGAAGCAATCCTGCGCTTTTGCGGCCAGCTCCCAAAAAAGCGAGTTGAAAAATGGAGCTCAGGGGCACTGCAATTCACAAACCTGCAGAGTTTTAAATGATACCTCTCGTCCACAAATATATTAAGGGAAGGCAACGAAGAGGCTTTGAAAGCAAGGCAGAATTGCAGGAAACAGATTTCAGGAGGTAGATTCGAATCGCCTTGAAAGCACATGAAAAGCGGCAAAACGTGGACAATGATGCCCTTGGCCAAAAAGGGCGTATGCGTTTTTTCCTGAATATATTCAGGAAAAAACGCATACGCCCTTTTTGGCCAACCAAGCAACCTGGAAAGGCCAATCAGCGCTCCAAAGAAGTCTCGCTTCCCAGCGGGCAAAAGGGCCATGCGGAAAAAAGTGTCCAAACCAGAAATGCAGGACCGGCCATGGAGAAATGGGAGCCTTGCTACGCTGATGGGTGGGATGTAAGTTGCCAACAGCCACTCTGGAGAAGTGTACGGTGTGTTCTGAAACATCTAAAAAACACAGCTTGGAGAGCATAGGGCACTTCCACTCATGGGCGTATAAATTGGGAAAACTAAACATCAGCAAGACACAGGCACCCCAAAGTTTAGGGCTGCTCTGTTGACAAGAACCCCCACTTCATTACACCTTAAATATCCTAGGAAAGAGAAAAATGGATAAAGAAGTTGGGGTCCTCATGTACAATGGAATATCACTCAGCCATGAAATCAACGTCATAAGGCTAGTAGCAGCACGATGAGTGGATTTAGGTACGACGATTCTAAGTGAAATAAGTCACACAGAAAAAGACACTTATCATAAGATATCACTTCTAGAGGGAATGTAAAAACCGCTACACTTGAACTGAATTACAAAACAGAACAGAGTCACAAGTTTAGAAAACACACTATGGCTGCTGAACGGGAAAAGTGAGGTGGGGTGATGCATAAAACAAGGGTTTCAAATTAGCTCCGATACCGTTCCATAAACCCAATATGTAAGAGACAAGACCTATTCCTTTTTCAGTGAACTGGACTCAACACCCCCTATTCACCGCACAAGAATATATCTGACTAGTAAGAATCTTCAAACCTATGTATTGATATCTCTCTGTAAGTGAGTCAAGGGGGTGTAAAGCGGAATAAACACAGCCGTGAAAAGCAGCTAAACCCCATTATAAAAATAAATTACTTTTCAAAACCCGTGAAACAAAGACAGTGAAAGAGAGAGAAATTCTTCCAAAATTCGTTCAGGGGCTGTGATGCAACCTGGATTGACCATATCTGGACCCACAGCTGATTGAGACATCAGGGTGGACACTCTTGGGGCTGAGAGGTTCGGTGAGGTTGGGTGAGCCAACGCAGACCCTTTCAAGTAATACTGCATGGTACCCATCCCATGGGTCCCAAATCTCCAGGTTCAAGGGCATCTTCCTACGTCGAAAACAGGCATGAGAAACCCAGAAGATGGTACACCGTGTGATCGGGAAAGGTTTCTAAAACGCACCTCATTTCTCATCTCCTTTGCTCGGGTTCGCCATTCCAGCCGATTTACTAGCCATCTCCCTCCTTGGAGAATCAGCACCTTTAACCTCCTGTTCCGTACAGGTTGCAATTTGTCCTGAGGATGAACGGGAAGAGGGGGAACCAATGAGAGACTAGCTCTAGGTGTTGGGACAGGCACAGGTCACTCTATTTTCCCATCAGGAAGAAGAATTAAGCACAAGCTCAGCCTGCCCCCCAGAACCAGAAGAGGGCCTGAAGCAATCCTGCGCTTTTGCGGCCAGCTCCCAAAAAAGCGAGTTGAAAAATGGAGCTCAGGGGCACTGCAATTCACAAACCTGCAGAGTTTTAAATGATACCTCTCGTCCACAAATATATTAAGGGAAGGCAACGAAGAGGCTTTGAAAGCAAGGCAGAATTGCAGGAAACAGATTTCAGGAGGTAGATTCGAATCGCCTTGAAAGCACATGAAAAGCGGCAAAACGTGGACAATGATGCCCTTGGCCAAAAAGGGCGTATGCGTTTTTTCCTGAATAGATTCAGGAAAAAACGCATACGCCCTTTTTGGCCAACCAAGCAACCTGGAAAGGCCAATCAGCGCTCCAAAGAAGTCTCGCTTCCCAGCGGGCAAAAGGGCCATGCGGAAAAAAGTGTCCAAACCAGAAATGCAGGACCGGCCATGGAGAAATGGGAGCCTTGCTACGCTGATGGGTGGGATGTAAGTTGCCAACAGCCACTCTGGAGAAGTGTACGGTGTGTTCTGAAACATCTAAAAAACACAGCTTGGAGAGCATAGGGCACTTCCACTCATGGGCGTATAAATTGGGAAAACTAAAAATCAGCAAGACACAGGCACCCCAAAGTTTAGGGCTGCTCTGTTGACAAGAACCCCCACTTCATTACACCTTAAATATCCTAGGAAAGAGAAAAATGGATAAAGAAGTTGGGGTCCTCATGTACAATGGAATATCACTCAGCCATGAAATCCACGTCATAAGGCTAGTAGCAGCACGATGAGTGGATTTAGGTACGACGATTCTAAGTGAAATAAGTCACACAGAAAAAGACACTTATCATAAGATATCACTTCTAGAGGGAATGTAAAAACCGCTACACTTGAACTGAATTACAAAAGAGAACAGAGTCACACGTTCAGAAAACACACTATGGCTGCTGAATGGGAAAGGTGAGGTGGGGTGACGCATAAAACAAGGGTTTCAAATTAGCTCCGAAACCGTTCCATAAACCCAATATGTAAGAGACAAGACCTATTCCTTTTTCAGTGAACTGGACTCAACACCCCCTATTCTCCGCACAAGAATATATCTGACTAGTAAGAATCTTCAAACCTATGTATTGATATCTCTCTGTAAGTGAGTCAAGGGGGTGTAAAGCGGCATAAACACAGCCGTGAAAAGCAGCTAAACCCCATTATAAAAATAAATTACTTTTCAAAACCCGTGAAACAAAGACAGTGAAAGAGAGAGAAATTCTTACAAAATTCGTTCAGGGGCTGTGATGCAACCTGGATTGACCATATCTAGACCCACAGCTGATTGAGACATAAGGGTGGACACTCTTGGGGCTGAGAGGTTCGGTGAGGTTGGGTGAGCCAACGCAGACCCTTTCAAGTAATACTGCATGGTACCCATCCCATGGGTCCCAAATCTCCAGGTTCAAGGGCATCTTCCTACGTCGAAAACAGGCATGAGAAACCCAGAAGATGGTACACCGTGTGATCGGGAAAGGTTTCTAAAACGCACCTCATTTCTCATCTCCTTTGCTCGGGTTCGCCATTCCAGCCGATTTACTAGCCATCTCCCTCCTTGGAGAATCAGCACCTTTAACCTCCTGTTCCGTACAGGTTGCAATTTGTCCTGAGGAGGAAGGGGAAGAGGGGGAACCAATGAGAGACTAGCTCTAGGTGTTGGGACAGGCACAGGTCACTCTATTTTCCCATCAGGAAGAAGAATTAAGCACAAGCTCAGCCTGCCCCCCAGAACCAGAAGAGGGCCTGAAGCAATCCTGCGCTTTTGCGGCCAGCTCCCAAAAAAGCGAGTTGAAAAATGGAGCTCAGGGGCCCTGCAATTCAAAAAACTGCAGAGTTTTAAATGATACCTCTCGTCCACAAATATATTAAGGGAAAGCAACGAAGAGGCTTTGAAAGCAAGGCAGAATTGCAGGAAACAGATTTCAGGAGGTAGATTCGAATCGCCTTGAAAGCACATGAAAAGCGGCAAAACGTGGACAATGATGCCCTTGGCCAAAAAGGGCGTATGCGTTTTTTCCTGAATATATTCAGGAAAAAACGCATACGCCCTTTTTGGCCAACCAAGCAACCTGGAAAGGCCAATCAGCGCTCCAAAGAAGTCTCGCTTCCCAGCGGGCAAAAGGGCCATGCGGAAAAAAGTGTCCAAACCAGAAATGCAGGACCGGCCATGGAGAAATGGGAGCCTTGCTACGCTGATGGGTGGGATGTAAATTGCCAACAGCCTCTCTGGAGAAGTGTACGGTGTGTTCTGAAACATCTAAAAAACACAGCTTGGAGGGCATAGGGCATTTCCACTCATGGGCGTATAAATTGGGAAAACTAAAAATCAGCAAGACACAGGCACCCCAAAGTTTAGGGCTGCTCTGTTGACAAGAACCCCCACTTCATTACACCTTAAATATAATAGGAAAGAGAAAAATGGATAAAGAAGTTGTGGTCCTCATGTACAATGGAATATCACTCAGCCATGAAATCAACGTCATAAGGCTAGTAGCAGCATGATGAGTGGATTTAGGTACGACGATTCTAAGTGAAATAAGTCACACAGAAAAAGACACTTATCATAAGATATCACTTAGAGAGGGAATGTAAAAACCACTACACTTGAACTGAATTACAAAACAGAACAGAGTCACACGTTTAGGAAAAACACTATGGCTGCTGAACGGGAAAGGTGAGGTGGGGTGATGCATAAAACAAGGGTTTCAAATTAGCTCCGATACCGTTCCATAAACCCAATATGTAAGAGACAAGACCTATTCCTTTTTCAGTGAACTGGACTCAACACCCCCTATTCACCGCACAAGAATATATCTGACTAGTAAGAATCTTCAAACCTATGTATTGATATCTCTCTGTAAGCGAGTCAAGGGGGTGTAAAGCGGCATAAACACAGCCGTGAAAAGCAGCTAAACCCCATTATAAAAATAAATTACTTTTCAAAACCCGTGAAACAAAGACAGTGAAAGAGAGAGAAATTCTTACAAAATTCGTTCAGGGGCTGTGATGCAACCTGGATTGACCATATCTAGACCCACAGCTGATTGAGACATAAGGGTGGACACTCTTGGGGCTGAGAGGTTCGGTGAGGTTGGGTGAGCCAACGCAGACCCTTTCAAGTAGTACTGCATGGTACCCATCCCATGGGTCCCAAATCTCCAGGTTCAAGGGCATCTTCCTACGTCGAAAACAGGCATGAGAAACCCAGAAGATGGTACACCGTGTGATCGGGAAAGGTTTCTAAAACGCACCTCATTTCTCATCTCCTTTGCTCGGGTTCGCCATTCCAGCCGATTTACTAGCCATCTCCCTCCTTGGAGAATCAGCACCTTTAACCTCCTGTTCCGTACAGGTTGCAATTTGTCCTGAGGATGAACGGGAAGAGGGGGAACCAATGAGAGACTAGCTCTAGGTGTTGGGACAGGCACAGGTCACTCTATTTTCCCATCAGGAAGAAGAATTAAGCACAAGCTCAGCCTGCCCCCCAGAACCAGAAGAGGGCCTGAAGCAATCCTGCACTTTTGCGGCCAGCTCCCAAAAAAGCGAGTTGAAAAATGGAGCTCAGGGGCACTGCAATTCACAAACCTGCAGAGTTTTAAATGATACCTCTCGTCCACAAATATATTAAGGGAAGGCAACGAAGAGGCTTTGAAAGCAAGGCAGAATTGCAGGAAACAGATTTCAGGAGGTAGATTCGAATCGCCTTGAAAGCACATGAAAAGCGGCAAAACGTGGACAATGATGCCCTTGGCCAAAAAGGGCGTATGCGTTTTTTCCTGAATATATTCAGGAAAAAACGCATACGCCCTTTTTGGCCAACCAAGCAACCTGGAAAGGCCAATCAGCGCTCCAAAGAAGTCTCGCTTCCCAGCGGGCAAAAGGGCCATGCGGAAAAAAGTGTCCAAACCAGAAATGCAGGACCGGCCATGGAGAAATGGGAGCCTTGCTACGCTGATGGGCGGGATGTAAATTGACAACAGCCACTCTGGAGAAGTGTACGGTGTGTTCTGAAACATCTAAAAAACACAGCTTGGAGAGCATAGGGCACTTCCACTCATGGGCGTATAAATTGGGAAAACTAAAAATCAGCAAGACACAGGCACCCCAAAGTTTAGGGCTGCTCTGTGGACAAGAACCCCCACTTCATTACACCTTAAATATCCTAGGAAAGAGAAAAATGGATAAAGAAGTTGTGGTCCTCATGTACAATGGAATATCACTCAGCCATGAAATCAACGTCATAAGGCTAGTAGCAGCACGATGAGTGGATTTAGGTACGACGATTCTAAGTGAAATAAGTCACACAGAAAAAGACACTTATCCTAAGATATCACTTCTAAAGGGAATGTAAAAACCGCTACACTTGAACTGCATTGCAAAACAGAACAGAGTCCCACGTTTAGGAAACACACTATGGCTGCTGAACGGGAAAGGTGAGGTGGGGTGATGCATAAAACAAGGGTTTCAAATTAGCTCCGATACCATTCCATAAACCCAATATGTAAGAGACAAGACCTATTCCTTTTTCAGTGAACTGGACTCAACACCCCCTATTCACCGCACAAGAATATATCTGACTAGTAAGAATCTTCAAACCTATGTATTGATATCTCTCTGTAAGTGAGTCAAGGGGGTGTAAAGCGGCATAAACACAGCCGTGAAAAGCAGCTAAACCCCATTATAAAAATAAATTACTTTTCAAAACCCGTGAAACAAAGACAGTGAAAGAGAGAGAAATTCTTACAAAATTCGTTCAGGGGCTGTGATGCAACCTGGATTGACCATATCTAGACCCACAGCTGATTGAGACATAAGGGTGGACACTCTTGGGGCTGAGAGGTTCGGTGAGGTTGGGTGAGCCAACACAGACCCTTTCAAGTAGTACTGCATGGTACCCATCCCATGGGTCCCAAATCTCCAGGTTCAAGGGCATCTTCCTACGTCGAAAACAGGCATGAGAAACCCAGAAGATGGTACACCGTGTGATCGGGAAAGGTTTCTAAAACGCACCTCATTTCTCATCTCCTTTGCTCGGGTTCGCCATTCCAGCCGATTTACTAGCCATCTCCCTCCTTGGAGAATCAGCACCTTTAACCTCCTGTTCCGTACAGGTTGCAATTTGTCCTGAGGATGAACGGGAAGAGGGGGAACCAATGAGAGACTAGCTCTAGGTGTTGGGACAGGCACAGGTCACTCTATTTTCCCATCAGGAAGAAGAATTAAGCACAAGCTCAGCCTGTCCCCCAGAACCAGAAGAGGGCCTGAAGCAATCCTGCGCTTTTGCGGCCAGCTCCCAAAAAAGCGAGTTGAAAAATGGAGCTCAGGGGCACTGCAATTCACAAACCTGCAGAGTTTTAAATGATACCTCTCGTCCACAAATATATTAAGGGAAGGCAACGAAGAGGCTTTGAAAGCAAGGCAGAATTGCAGGAAACAGATTTCAGGAGGTAGATTCGAATCGCCTTGAAAGCACATGAAAAGCGGCAAAACGTGGACAATGATGCCCTTGGCCAAAAAGGGCGTATGCGTTTTTTCCTGAATATATTCAGGAAAAAACGCATACGCCCTTTTTGGCCAACCAAGCAACCTGGAAAGGCCAATCAGCGCTCCAAAGAAGTCTCGCTTCCCAGCGGGCAAAAGGGCCATGCGGAAAAAAGTGTCCAAACCAGAAATGCAGGACCGGCCATGGAGAAATGGGAGCCTTGCTACGCTGATGGGTGGGATGTAAATTGCCAACAGCCACTCTGGAGAAGTGTACGGTGTGTTCTGAAACATCTAAAAAACACAGCTTGGAGAGCATAGGGCACTTCCACTCATGGGCGTATAAATTGGGAAAACTAAAAATCAGCAAGACACAGGCACCCCAAAGTTTAGGGCTGCTCTGTTGACAAGAACCCCCACTTCATTACACCTTAAATATCCTAGGAAAGAGAAAAATGGATAAAGAAGTTGGGGTCCTCATGTACAATGGAATATCACTCAGCCATGAAATCAACGTCATAAGGCTAGTAGCAGCACGATGAGTGGATTTAGGTACGACGATTCTAAGTGAAATAAGTCACACAGAAAAAGACACTTATCATAAGATATCACTTAGAGAGGGAATGTAAAAACCGCTACACTTGAACTGAATTGCAAAACAGAACAGAGTCACACATTTAGGAAACACACTATGGCTGCTGAACGGGAAAGGTGAGGTGGGGTGATGCATAAAACAAGGGTTTCAAATTAGCTCAGATACCGTTCCATAAACCCAATATGTAAGAGACAAGACCTATTCCTTTTTCAGTGAACTGGACTCAACACCCCCTATTCACCGCACAAGAATATATCTGACTAGTAAGAATCTTCAAACCTATGTATTGATATCTCTCTGTAAGTGAGTCAAGGGGGTGTAAAGCGGCATAAACACAGCCGTGAAAAGCAGCTAAACCCCATTATAAAAATAAATTACTTTTCAAAACCCGTGAAACAAAGACAGTGAAAGAGAGAGAAATTCTTACAAAATTCGTTCAGGGGCTGTGATGCAACCTGGATTGACCATATCTAGACCCACAGCTGATTGAGACATAAGGGTGGACACTCTTGGGGCTGAGAGGTTCGGTGAGGTTGGGTGAGCCAACGCAGACCCTTTCAAGTAATACTGCATGGTTCCCATCCCATGGGTCCCAAATCTCCAGGTTCAAGGGCATCTTCCTACGTCGAAAACAGGCATGAGAAACCCAGAAGATGGTACACGGTGTGATCGGGAAAGGTTTCTAAAACGCACCTCATTTCTCATCTCCTTTGCTCGGGTTCGCCATTCCAGCCGATTTACTAGCCATCTCCCTCCTTGGAGAATCAGCACCTTTAACCTCCTGTTCCGTACAGGTTGCAATTTGTCCTGAGGATGAACGGGAAGAGGGGGAACCAATGAGAGACTAGCTCTAGGGGTTGGGACAGGCACAGGTCACTCTATTTTCCCATCAGGAAGAAGAATTAAGCACAAGCTCAGCCTGCCCCCCAGAACCAGAAGAGGGCCTGAAGCAATCCTGCGCTTTTGCGGCCAGCTCCCAAAAAAGCGAGTTGAAAAATGGAGCTCAGGGGCACTGCAATTCACAAACCTGCAGAGTTTTAAATGATACCTCTCGTCCACAAATATATTAAGGGAAGGCAACGAAGAGGCTTTGAAAGCAAGGCAGAATTGCAGGAAACAGATTTCAGGAGGTAGATTCGAATCGCCTTGAAAGCACATGAAAAGCGGCAAAACGTGGACAATGATGCCCTTGGCCAAAAAGGGCGTATGCGTTTTTTCCTGAATATATTCAGGAAAAAACGCATACGCCCTTTTTGGCCAACCAAGCAACCTGGAAAGGCCAATCAGCGCTCCAAAGAAGTCTTGCTTCCCAGCGGGCAAAAGGGCCATGCGGAAAAAAGTGTCCAAACCAGAAATGCAGGACCGGCCATGGAGAAATGGGAGCCTTGCTACGCTGATGGGTGGGATGTAAATTGCCAACAGCCACTCTGGAGAAGTGTACGGTGTGTTCTGAAACATCTAAAAAACACAGCTTGGAGAGCATAGGGCACTTCCACTCATGGGCGTATAAATTGGGAAAACTAAAAATCAGCAAGACACAGGCACCCCAAAGTTTAGGGCTGCTCTGTTGACAAGAACCCCCACTTCATTACACCTTAAATATCCTAGGAAAGAGAAAAATGGATAAAGAAGTGGTGGTCCTCATGTACAATGGAATATCACTCAGCCATGAAATCAACGTCATAAGGCTAGTAGCAGCACGATGAGTGGATTTAGGTACGACGATTCTAAGTGAAATAAGTCACTCAGAAAAAGACACTTATCATAAGATATCACTTCTAAAGGGAATGTAAAAACCGCTACACTTGAACTGAATTGCAAAACAGAACAGAGTCCCACGTTTAGGAAACACACTATGGCTGCTGAACGGGAAAGGTGAGGTGGGGTGATGCATAAAACAAGGGTTTCAAATTAGCTCCGATACCGTTCCATAAACCCAATATGTAAGAGACAAGACCTATTCCTTTTTCAGTGAACTGGACTCAACACCCCCTATTCACCGCACAAGAATATATCTGACTAGTAAGAATCTTCAAACCTATGTATTGATATCTCTCTGTAAGTGAGTCAAGGGGGTGTAAAGCGGCATAAACACAGCCGTGAAAAGCAGCTAAACCCCATTATAAAAATAAATTACTTTTCAAAACCCGTGAAACAAAGACAGTGAAAGAGAGAGAAATTCTTACAAAATTCGTTCAGGGGCTGTGATGCAACCTGGATTGACCATATCTAGACCCACAGCTGATTGAGACATAAGGGTGGACACTCTTGGGGCTGAGAGGTTCGGTGAGGTTGGGTGAGCCAACGCAGACCCTTTCAAGTAGTACTGCATGGTACCCATCCCATGGGTCCCAAATCTCCAGGTTCAAGGGCATCTTCCTACGTCGAAAACAGGCATGAGAAACCCAGAAGATGGTACACCGTGTGATCGGGAAAGGTTTCTAAAACGCACCTCATTTCTCATCTCCTTTGCTCGGGTTCGCCATTCCAGCCGATTTACTAGCCATCTCCCTCCTTGGAGAATCAGCACCTTTAACCTCCTGTTCCGTACAGGTTGCAATTTGTCCTGAGGATGAACGGGAAGAGGGGGAACCAATGAGAGACTAGCTCTAGGTGTTGGGACAGGCACAGGTCACTCTATTTTCCCATCAGGAAGAAGAATTAAGCACAAGCTCAGCCTGCCCCCCAGAACCAGAAGAGGGCCTGAAGCAATCCTGCGCTTTTGCGGCCAGCTCCCAAAAAAGCGAGTTGAAAAATGGAGCTCAGGGGCACTGCAATTCACAAACCTGCAGAGTTTTAAATGATACCTCTCGTCCACAAATATATTAAGGGAAGGCAACGAAGAGGCTTTGAAAGCAAGGCAGAATTGCAGGAAACAGATTTCAGGAGGTAGATTCGAATCGCCTTGAAAGCACATGAAAAGCGGCAAAACGTGGACAATGATGCCCTTGGCCAAAAAGGGCGTATGCGTTTTTTCCTGAATAGATTCAGGAAAAAACGCATACGCCCTTTTTGGCCAACCAAGCAACCTGGAAAGGCCAATCAGCGCTCCAAAGAAGTCTTGCTTCCCAGCGGGCAAAAGGGCCATGCGGAAAAAAGTGTCCAAACCAGAAATGCAGGACCGGCCATGGAGAAATGGGAGCCTTGCTACGCTGATGGGTGGGATGTAAATTGCCAACAGCCACTCTGGAGAAGTGTACGGTGTGTTCTGAAACATCTAAAAAACACAGCTTGGAGAGCATAGGGCACTTCCACTCATGGGCGTATAAATTGGGAAAACTAAAAATCAGCAAGACACAGGCACCCCAAAGTTTAGGGCTGCTCTGTTGACAAGAACCCCCACTTCATTACACCTTAAATATCCTAGGAAAGAGAAAAATGGATAAAGAAGTGGTGGTCCTCATGTACAATGGAATATCACTCAGCCATGAAATCAACGTCATAAGGCTAGTAGCAGCACGATGAGTGGATTTAGGTACGACGATTCTAAGTGAAATAAGTCACTCAGAAAAAGACACTTATCATAAGATATCACTTCTAAAGGGAATGTAAAAACCGCTACACTTGAACTGAATTGCAAAACAGAACAGAGTCCCACGTTTAGGAAACACACTATGGCTGCTGAACGGGAAAGGTGAGGTGGGGTGATGCATAAAACAAGGGTTTCAAATTAGCTCCGATACCGTTCCATAAACCCAATATGTAAGAGACAAGACCTATTCCTTTTTCAGTGAACTGGACTCAACACCCCCTATTCACCGCACAAGAATATATCTGACTAGTAAGAATCTTCAAACCTATGTATTGATATCTCTCTGTAAGTGAGTCAAGGGGGTGTAAAGCGGCATAAACACAGCCGTGAAAAGCAGCTAAACCCCATTATAAAAATAAATTACTTTTCAAAACCCGTGAAACAAAGACAGTGAAAGAGAGAGAAATTCTTACAAAATTCGTTCAGGGGCTGTGATGCAACCTGGATTGACCATATCTAGACCCACAGCTGATTGAGACATAAGGGTGGACACTCTTGGGGCTGAGAGGTTCGGTGAGGTTGGGTGAGCCAACGCAGACCCTTTCAAGTAGTACTGCATGGTACCCATCCCATGGGTCCCAAATCTCCAGGTTCAAGGGCATCTTCCTACGTCGAAAACAGGCATGAGAAACCCAGAAGATGGTACACCGTGTGATCGGGAAAGGTTTCTAAAACGCACCTCATTTCTCATCTCCTTTGCTCGGGTTCGCCATTCCAGCCGATTTACTAGCCATCTCCCTCCTTGGAGAATCAGCACCTTTAACCTCCTGTTCCGTACAGGTTGCAATTTGTCCTGAGGATGAACGGGAAGAGGGGGAACCAATGAGAGACTAGCTCTAGGTGTTGGGACAGGCACAGGTCACTCTATTTTCCCATCAGGAAGAAGAATTAAGCACAAGCTCAGCCTGCCCCCCAGAACCAGAAGAGGGCCTGAAGCAATCCTGCGCTTTTGCGGCCAGCTCCCAAAAAAGCGAGTTGAAAAATGGAGCTCAGGGGCACTGCAATTCACAAACCTGCAGAGTTTTAAATGATACCTCTCGTCCACAAATATATTAAGGGAAGGCAACGAAGAGGCTTTGAAAGCAAGGCAGAATTGCAGGAAACAGATTTCAGGAGGTAGATTCGAATCGCCTTGAAAGCACATGAAAAGCGGCAAAACGTGGACAATGATGCCCTTGGCCAAAAAGGGCGTATGCGTTTTTTCCTGAATATATTCAGGAAAAAACGCATACGCCCTTTTTGGCCAACCAAGCAACCTGGAAAGGCCAATCAGCGCTCCAAAGAAGTCTCGCGTCCCAGCGGGCAAAAGGGCCATGCGGAAAAAAGTATCCAAACAAGAAATGCAGAACCGGCCATGGAGAAATGGGAGCCTTGCTACGCTGATGGGTGGGATGTAAATTGCCAACAGCCACTCGGGAGAAGTGTACGGTGTGTTCTGAAACATCTAAAAAACACAGCTTGGAGAGCATAGGGCACTTCCACTCATGGGCGTATAAATTGGGAAAACTAAAAATCAGCAAGACACAGGCACCCCAAAGTTTAGGGCTGCTCTGTTGACAAGAACCCCCACTTCATTACACCTTAAATATCCTAGGAAAGCGAAAAATGGATAAAGAAGTTGTGATCCTCATGTACAATGGAATATCACTCAGCCATGAAATCCACGTCATAAGGCTAGTAGCAGCACGATGAGTGGATTTAGGTACGACGATTCTAAGTGAAATAAGTCACACAGAAAAAGACACTTATCATAAGATATCACTTAGAGAGGGAATGTAAAAACCGCTACACTTGAACTGAATTACAAAACAGAACAGAGTCACACATTTAGGAAACACACTATGGCTGCTGAACGGGAAAGGTGAGGTGGGGTGATGCATAAAACAAGGGTTTCAAATTAGCTCCGATACCGTTCCATAAACCCAATATGTAAGAGACAAGACCTATTCCTTTTTCAGTGAACTGGACTCAACACCCCCTATTCACCGCACAAGAATATATCTGACTAGTAAGAATCTTCAAACCTATGTATTGATATCTCTCTGTAAGTGAGTCAAGGGGGTGTAAAGCGGCATAAACACGGCCGTGAAAAGCAGCTAAACCCCATTATAAAAATAAATTACTTTTCAAAACCCGTGAAACAAAGACAGTGAAAGAGAGAGAAATTCTTACAAAATTCGTTCAGGGGCTGTGATGCAACCTGGATTGACCATATCTAGACCCACAGCTGATTGAGACATAAGGGTGGACACTCTTGGGGCTGAGAGGTTCGGTGAGGTTGGGTGAGCCAACGCAGACCCTTTCAAGTAATACTGCATGGTTCCCATCCCATGGGTCCCAAATCTCCAGGTTCAAGGGTATCTTCCTACGTCGAAAACAGGCATGAGAAACCCAGAAGATGGTACACCGTGTGATCGGGAAAGGTTTCTAAAACGCACCTCATTTCTCATCTCCTTTGCTCGGGTTCGCCATTCCAGCCGATTTACTAGCCATCTCCCTCCTTGGAGAATCAGCACCTTTACCCTCCTGTTCCGTACAGGTTGCAATTTGTCCTGAGGATGAACGGGAAGAGGGGGAACCAATGAGAGACTAGCTCTAGGTGTTGGGACAGGCACAGGTCACTCTATTTTCCCATCAGGAAGAAGAATTAAGCACAAGCTCAGCCTGCCCCCCAGAACCAGAAGAGGGCCTGAAGCAATCCTGCGCTTTGGCGGCCAGCTCCAAAAAAGCGAGTTGAAAAATGGAGCTCAGGGGCACTGCAATTCACAAACCTGCAGAGTTTTAAATGATACCTCTCGTCCACAAATATATTAAGGGAAGGCAACGAAGAGGCTTTGAAAGCAAGGCAGAATTGCAGGAAACAGATTTCAGGAGGTAGATTCGAATCGCCTTGAAAGCACATGAAAAGCGGCAAAACGTGGACAATGATGCCCTTGGCCAAAAAGGGCGTATGCGTTTTTTCCTGAATATATTCAGGAAAAAACGCATACGCCCTTTTTGGCCAACCAAGCAACCTGGAAAGGCCAATTAGCGCTCCAAAGAAGTCTCGCTTCCCAGCGGGCAAAAGGGCCATGCGGAAAAAAGTGTCCAAACCAGAAATGCAGGACCGGCCATGGAGAAATGGGAGCCTTGCTACGCTGATGGGTGGGATGTAAATTGCCAACAGCCACTCTGGAGAAGTGTACGGTGTGTTCTGAAACATCTAAAAAACACAGCTTGGAGAGCATAGGGCACTTCCACTCATGGGCGTATAAATTGGGAAAACTAAAACTCAGCAAGACACAGGCACCCCAAAGTTTAGGGCTGCTCTGTGGACAAGAACCCCCACTTCATTACACCTTAAATATCCTAGGAAAGAGAAAAATGGATAAAGAAGTTGTGGTCCTCATGTACAATGCAATATCACTCAGCCATGAAATCAACGTCATAAGGCTTGTAGCAGCACGATGAGTGGATTTAGGTACGACGATTCTAAGTGAAATAAGTCACACAGAAAAAGACACTTATCATAATATATCACTTCTAGAGGGAATGTAAAAACCGCTACACTTGAACTGAATTGCAAAACAGAACAGAGTCTCACGTTTAGGAAACACACTATGGCTGATGAACGGGAAAGGTGAGGTGGGGTGATGCATAAAACAAGGGTTTCAAATTAGCTCAGATACCGTTCCATAAACCCAATATGTAAGAGACAAGACCTATTCCTTTTTCAGTGAACTGGACTCAACACCCCCTATTCACCGCACAAGAATATATCTGACTAGTAAGAATCTTCAAACCTATGTATTGATATCTCTCTGTAAGTGAGTCAAGGGGGTGTAAAGCGGCATAAACACAGCCGTGAAAAGCAGCTAAACCCCATTATAAAAATAAATTACTTTTCAAAACCCGTGAAACAAAGGCAGTGAAAGAGAGAGAAATTCTTACAAAATTCGTTCAGGGGCTGTGATGCAACCTGGATTGACCATATCTAGACCCACAGCTGATTGAGACATAAGGGTGGACACTCTTGGGGCTGAGAGGTTCGGTGAGGTTGGGTGAGCCAACGCAGACCCTTTCAAGTAATACTGCATGGTACCCATCCCATGGGTCCCAAATCTCCAGGTTCAAGGGCATCTTCCTACGTCGAAAACAGGCATGAGAAACCCAGAAGATGGTACACCGTGTGATCGGGAAAGGTTTCTAAAACGCACCTCATTTCTCATCTCCTTTGCTCGGGTTCGCCATTCCAGCCGATTTACTAGCCATCTCCCTCCTTGGAGAATCAGCACCTTTAACCTCCTGTTCCGTACAGGTTGCAATTTGTCCTGAGGATGAACGGGAAGAGGGGGAACCAATGAGAGACTAGCTCTAGGTGTTGGGACAGGCACAGGTCACTCTATTTTCCCATCAGGAAGAAGAATTAAGCACAAGCTCAGCCTGCCCCCCAGAACCAGAAGAGGGCCTGAAGCAATCCTGCGCTTTGGCGGCCAGCTCCCAAAAAAGCGAGTTGAAAAATGGAGCTCAGGGGCACTGCAATTCACAAACCTGCAGAGTTTTAAATGATACCTCTCGTCCACAAATATATTAAGGGAAGGCAACGAAGAGGCTTTGAAAGCAAGGCAGAATTGCAGGAAACAGATTTCAGGAGGTAGATTCGAATCGCCTTGAAAGCACATGAAAAGCGGCAAAACGTGGACAATGATGCCCTTGGCCAAAAAGGGCGTATGTGTTTTTTCCTGAATATATTCAGGAAAAAACGCATACGCCCTTTTTGGCCAACCAAGCAACCTGGAAAGGCCAATTAGCGCTCCAAAGAAGTCTCGCTTCCCAGCGGGCAAAAGGGCCATGCGGAAAAAAGTGTCCAAACCAGAAATGCAGGACCGGCCATGGAGAAATGGGAGCCTTGCTACGCTGATGGGTGGGATGTAAATTGCCAACAGCCACTCTGGAGAAGTGTACGGTGTGTTCTGAAACATCTAAAAAACACAGCTTGGAGAGCATAGGGCACTTCCACTCATGGGCGTATAAATTGGGAAAACTAAAAATCAGCAAGACACAGGCACCCCAAAGTTTAGGGCTGCTCTGTGGACAAGAACCCCCACTTCATTACACTTTAAATATCCTAGGAAAGAGAAAAATGGATAAAGAAGTTGTGGTCCTCATGTACAATGGAATATCACTCAGCCAGGAAATCAACGTCATAAGGCTAGTAGCAGCACGATGAGTGGATTTAGGTACGACGATTCTAAGTGAAATAAGTCACACAGAAAAAGACACTTATCATAAGATATCACTTCTAGAGGGAATGTAGAACCGCTACACTTGAACTGAATTACAAAACAGAACAGAGTCACAGGTTTAGGAAACACACTATGGCTGCTGAACGGGAAAGGTGAGGTGGGGTGATGCATAAAACAAGGGTTTCAAATTAGCTCAGATACCGTTCCATAAACCCAATATGTAAGAGACAAGACCTATTCCTTTTTCAGTGAACTGGACTCAACACCCCCTATTCACCGCACAAGAATATATCTGACTAGTAAGAATCTTCAAACCTATGTATTGATATCTCTCTGTAAGTGAGTCAAGGGGGTGTAAATCGGCATAAACACAGCCGTGAAAAGCAGCTAAACCCCATTATGAAAATAAATTACTTTTCAAAACCCGTGAAACAAAGACAGTGAAAGAGAGAGAAATTCTTATAAATTCGTTCAGGGGCTGTGATGCAACCTGGATTGACCATATCTAGATCCACAGCTGATTGAGACATAAGGGTGGACACTCTTGGGGCTGAGAGGTTCGGTGAGGTTGGGTGAGCCAACGCAGACCCTTTCAAGTAATACTGCATGGTACCCATCCCATGGGTCCCAAATCTCCAGGTTCAAGGGCATCTTCCTACGTCGAAAACAGGCATGAGAAACCCAGAAGATGGTACACCGTGTGATCGGGAAAGGTTTCTAAAACGCACCTCATTTCTCATCTCCTTTGCTCGGGTTCGCCATTCCAGCCGATTTACTAGCCATCTCCCTCCTTGGAGAATCAGCACCTTTAACCTCCTGTTCCGTACAGGTTGCAATTTGTCCTGAGGATGAACGGGAAGAGGGGGAACCAATGAGAGACTAGCTCTAGGTGTTGGGACAGGCACAGGTCACTCTATTTTCCCATCAGGAAGAAGAATTAAGCACAAGCTCAGCCTGCCCCCCAGAACCAGAAGAGGGCCTGAAGCAATCCTGCGCTTTGGCGGCCAGCTCCCAAAAAAGCGAGTTGAAAAATGGAGCTCAGGGGCACTGCAATTCATAGACCTGCAGAGTTTTAAATGATACCTCTCGTCCACAAATATATTAAGGGAAGGCAACGAAGAGGCTTTGAAAGCAAGGCAGAATTGCAGGAAACAGATTTCAGGAGGTAGATTCGAATCGCCTTGAAAGCACATGAAAAGCGGCAAAACGTGGACAATGATGCCCTTGGCCAAAAAGGGCGTATGCGTTTTTTCCTGAATATATTCAGGAAAAAACGCATACGCCCTTTTTGGCCAACCAAGCAACCTGGAAAGGCCAATCAGCGCTCTAAAGAAGTCTCGCTTCCCAGCGGGCAAAAGGGCCATGCGGAAAAAAGTGTCCAAACCAGAAATGCAGGACCGGCCATGGAGAAATGGGAGCCTTGCTACGCTGATGGGTGGGATGTAAATTGCAAACAGCCACTCTGGAGAAGTGTACGGTGTGTTCTGAAACATCTAAAAAACACAGCTTGGAGAGCATAGGGCACTTCCACTCATGGCCGTATAAATTGGGAAAATTAAAAATCAGCAAGACACAGGCACCCCAAAGTTTAGGGCTGCTCTGTGGACAAGAACCCCCACTTCATTACACTTTAAATATCCTAGGAAAGAGAAAAATGGATAAAGAAGTTGTGGTCCTCATGTACAATGGAATATCACTCAGCCATGAAATCAACGTCATAAGGCTAGTAGCAGCACGATGAGTGGATTTAGGTACGACGATTCTAAGTGAAATAAGTCACACAGAAAAAGACACTTATCATAAGATATCACTTCTAGAGGGAATGTAGAACCGCTACACTTGAACTGAATTACAAAACAGAACAGAGTCACAGGTTTAGGAAACACACTATGGCTGCTGAACGGGAAAGGTGAGGTGGGGTGATGCATAAAACAAGGGTTTCAAATTAGCTCAGATACCGTTCCATAAACCCAATATGTAAGAGACAAGACCTATTCCTTTTTCAGTGAACTGGACTCAACACCCCCTATTCACCGCACAAGAATATATCTGACTAGTAAGAATCTTCAAACCTATGTATTGATATCTCTCTGTAAGTGAGTCAAGGGGGTGTAAATCGGCATAAACACAGCCGTGAAAAGCAGCTAAACCCCATTATGAAAATAAATTACTTTTCAAAACCCGTGAAACAAAGACAGTGAAAGAGAGAGAAATTCTTATAAATTCGTTCAGGGGCTGTGATGCAACCTGGATTGACCATATCTAGATCCACAGCTGATTGAGACATAAGGGTGGACACTCTTGGGGCTGAGAGGTTCGGTGAGGTTGGGTGAGCCAACGCAGACCCTTTCAAGTAATACTGCATGGTACCCATCCCATGGGTCCCAAATCTCCAGGTTCAAGGGCATCTTCCTACGTCGAAAACAGGCATGAGAAACCCAGAAGATGGTACACCGTGTGATCGGGAAAGGTTTCTAAAACGCACCTCATTTCTCATCTCCTTTGCTCGGGTTCGCCATTCCAGCCGATTTACTAGCCATCTCCCTCCTTGGAGAATCAGCACCTTTAACCTCCTGTTCCGTACAGGTTGCAATTTGTCCTGAGGATGAACGGGAAGAGGGGGAACCAATGAGAGACTAGCTCTAGGTGTTGGGACAGGCACAGGTCACTCTATTTTCCCATCAGGAAGAAGAATTAAGCACAAGCTCAGCCTGCCCCCCAGAACCAGAAGAGGGCCTGAAGCAATCCTGCGCTTTGGCGGCCAGCTCCCAAAAAAGCGAGTTGAAAAATGGAGCTCAGGGGCACTGCAATTCATAGACCTGCAGAGTTTTAAATGATACCTCTCGTCCACAAATATATTAAGGGAAGGCAACGAAGAGGCTTTGAAAGCAAGGCAGAATTGCAGGAAACAGATTTCAGGAGGTAGATTCGAATCGCCTTGAAAGCACATGAAAAGCGGCAAAACGTGGACAATGATGCCCTTGGCCAAAAAGGGCGTATGCGTTTTTTCCTGAATATATTCAGGAAAAAACGCATACGCCCTTTTTGGCCAACCAAGCAACCTGGAAAGGCCAATCAGCGCTCTAAAGAAGTCTCGCTTCCCAGCGGGCAAAAGGGCCATGCGGAAAAAAGTGTCCAAACCAGAAATGCAGGACCGGCCATGGAGAAATGGGAGCCTTGCTACGCTGATGGGTGGGATGTAAATTGCAAACAGCCACTCTGGAGAAGTGTACGGTGTGTTCTGAAACATCTAAAAAACACAGCTTGGAGAGCATAGGGCACTTCCACTCATGGCCGTATAAATTGGGAAAATTAAAAATCAGCAAGACACAGGCACCCCAAAGTTTAGGGCTGCTCTGTGGACAAGAACCCCCACTTCATTACACTTTAAATATCCTAGGAAAGAGAAAAATGGATAAAGAAGTTGTGGTCCTCATGTACAATGGAATATCACTCAGCCATGAAATCAACGTCATAAGGCTAGTAGCAGCACGATGAGTGGATTTAGGTACGACGATTCTAAGTGAAATAAGTCACACAGAAAAAGACACTTATCATAAGATATCACTTAGAGAGGGAATGTAAAAACCGCTACACTTGAACTGAATTGCAAAACAGAACAGAGTCCCACGTTTAGGAAACAAACTATGGCTGCTGAACGGGAAAGGTGAGGTGGGGTGATGCATAAAACAAAGGTTTCAAATTAGCTCCGATACCGTTCCATAAACCCAATATGTAAGAGACAAGACCTATTCCTTTTTCAGTGAACTGGACTCAACACCCCCTATTCACCGCACAAAAATATATCTGACTAGTAAGAATCTTCAAACCTATATATTGATATCTCTCTGTAAGTGAGTCAAGGGGGTGTAAAGCGGCATAAACACAGCCGTGAAAAGCAGCTAAACCCCATTATAAAAATAAATTACTTTTCAAAACCCGTGAAACAAAGGCAGTGAAAGAGAGAGAAATTCTTACAAAATTCGTTCAGGGGCTGTGATGCAACCTGGATTGACCATATCTAGACCCACAGCTGATTGAGACATAAGGGTGGACACTCTTGGGGCTGAGAGGTTCGGTGAGGTTGGGTGAGCCAACGCAGACCCTTTCAAGTAATACTGCATGGTACCCATCCCATGGGTCCCAAATCTCCAGGTTCAAGGGCATCTTCCTACGTCGAAAACAGGCATGAGAAACCCAGAAGATGGTACACCGTGTGATCGGGAAAGGTTTCTAAAACGCACCTCATTTCTCATCTCCTTTGCTCGGGTTCGCCATTCCAGCCGATTTACTAGCCATCTCCCTCCTTGGAGAATCAGCACCTTTAACCTCCTGTTCCGTACAGGTTGCAATTTGTCCTGAGGATGAACGGGAAGAGGGGGAACCAATGAGAGACTAGCTCTAGGTGTTGGGACAGGCACAGGTCACTCTATTTTCCCATCAGGAAGAAGAATTAAGCACAAGCTCAGCCTGCCCCCCAGAACCAGAAGAGGGCCTGAAGCAATCCTGCGCTTTGGCGGCCAGCTCCCAAAAAAGCGAGTTGAAAAATGGAGCTCAGGGGCACTGCAATTCACAAACCTGCAGAGTTTTAAATGATACCTCTCGTCCACAAATATATTAAGGGAAGGCAACGAAGAGGCTTTGAAAGCAAGGCAGAATTGCAGGAAACAGATTTCAGGAGGTAGATTCGAATCGCCTTGAAAGCACATGAAAAGCGGCAAAACGTGGACAATGATGCCCTTGGCCAAAAAGGGCGTATGCGTTTTTTCCTGAATATATTCAGGAAAAAACGCATACGCCCTTTTTGGCCAACCAAGCAACCTGGAAAGGCCAATCAGCGCTCTAAAGAAGTCTCGCTTCCCAGCGGGCAAAAGGGCCATGCGGAAAAAAGTGTCCAAACCAGAAATGCAGGACCGGCCATGGAGAAATGGGAGCCTTGCTACGCTGATGGGTGGGATGTAAATTGCAAACAGCCACTCTGGAGAAGTGTACGGTGTGTTCTGAAACATCTAAAAAACACAGCTTGGAGAGCATAGGGCACTTCCACTCATGGCCGTATAAATTGGGAAAATTAAAAATCAGCAAGACACAGGCACCCCAAAGTTTAGGGCTGCTCTGTGGACAAGAACCCCCACTTCATTACACTTTAAATATCCTAGGAAAGAGAAAAATGGATAAAGAAGTTGTGGTCCTCATGTACAATGGAATATCACTCAGCCATGAAATCAACGTCATAAGGCTAGTAGCAGCACGATGAGTGGATTTAGGTACGACGATTCTAAGTGAAATAAGTCACACAGAAAAAGACACTTATCATAAGATATCACTTAGAGAGGGAATGTAAAAACCGCTACACTTGAACTGAATTGCAAAACAGAACAGAGTCCCACGTTTAGGAAACAAACTATGGCTGCTGAACGGGAAAGGTGAGGTGGGGTGATGCATAAAACAAAGGTTTCAAATTAGCTCCGATACCGTTCCATAAACCCAATATGTAAGAGACAAGACCTATTCCTTTTTCAGTGAACTGGACTCAACACCCCCTATTCACCGCACAAAAATATATCTGACTAGTAAGAATCTTCAAACCTATATATTGATATCTCTCTGTAAGTGAGTCAAGGGGGTGTAAAGCGGCATAAACACAGCCGTGAAAAGCAGCTAAACCCCATTATAAAAATAAATTACTTTTCAAAACCCGTGAAACAAAGGCAGTGAAAGAGAGAGAAATTCTTACAAAATTCGTTCAGGGGCTGTGATGCAACCTGGATTGACCATATCTAGACCCACAGCTGATTGAGACATAAGGGTGGACACTCTTGGGGCTGAGAGGTTCGGTGAGGTTGGGTGAGCCAACGCAGACCCTTTCAAGTAATACTGCATGGTACCCATCCCATGGGTCCCAAATCTCCAGGTTCAAGGGCATCTTCCTACGTCGAAAACAGGCATGAGAAACCCAGAAGATGGTACACCGTGTGATCGGGAAAGGTTTCTAAAACGCACCTCATTTCTCATCTCCTTTGCTCGGGTTCGCCATTCCAGCCGATTTACTAGCCATCTCCCTCCTTGGAGAATCAGCACCTTTAACCTCCTGTTCCGTACAGGTTGCAATTTGTCCTGAGGATGAACGGGAAGAGGGGGAACCAATGAGAGACTAGCTCTAGGTGTTGGGACAGGCACAGGTCACTCTATTTTCCCATCAGGAAGAAGAATTAAGCACAAGCTCAGCCTGCCCCCCAGAACCAGAAGAGGGCCTGAAGCAATCCTGCGCTTTGGCGGCCAGCTCCCAAAAAAGCGAGTTGAAAAATGGAGCTCAGGGGCACTGCAATTCACAAACCTGCAGAGTTTTAAATGATACCTCTCGTCCACAAATATATTAAGGGAAGGCAACGAAGAGGCTTTGAAAGCAAGGCAGAATTGCAGGAAACAGATTTCAGGAGGTAGATTCGAATCGCCTTGAAAGCACATGAAAAGCGGCAAAACGTGGACAATGATGCCCTTGGCCAAAAAGGGCGTATGCGTTTTTTCCTGAATATATTCAGGAAAAAACGCATACGCCCTTTTTGGTCAACCAAGCAACCTGGAAAGGCCAATCAGCGCTCCAAAGAAGTCTCGCTTCCCAGCGGGCAAAAGGGCCATGCGGAAAAAAGTGTCCAAACCAGAAATGCAGGACCGGCCATGGAGAAATGGGAGCCTTGCTACGCTGATGGGTGGGATGTAAATTGCCAACAGCCACTCTGGAGAAGTGTACGGTGTGTTCTGAAACATCTAAAAAACACAGCTTGGAGAGCATAGGGCACTTCCACTCATGGGCGTATAAATTGGGAAAACTAAAAATCAGCAAGACACAGGCACCCCAAAGTTTAGGGCTGCTCTGTGGACAAGAACCCCCACTTCATTACACCTTAAATATCCTAGGAAAGAGAAAAATGGATAAAGAAGTTGTGGTCCTCATGTACAATGGAATATCACTCAGCCATGAAATCAACGTCATAAGGCTAGTAGCAGCACGATGAGTGGATTTAGGTACGACGATTCTAAGTGAAATAAGTCACACAGAAAAAGACACTTATCATAAGATATCACTTCTAGAGGGAATGTAAAAACCGCTACACTTGAACTGAATTGCAAAACAGAACAGAGTCCCACGTTTAGGAAACACACTATGGCTGCTGAACGGGAAAGGTGAGGTGGGGTGATGCATAAAACAAGGGTTTCAAATTAGCTCAGATACCGTTCCATAAACCCAATATGTAAGAGACAAGACCTATTCCTTTTTCAGTGAACTGGGCTCAACACCCCCTATTCACCGCACAAGAATATATCTGACTAGTAAGTATCTTCAAACCTATGTATTGATATCTCTCTGTAAGTGAGTCAAGGGGGTGTAAAGCGGCATAAACACAGCCGTGAAAAGCAGCTAAACCCCATTATAAAAATAAATTACTTTTCAAAACCCGTGAAACAAAGACAGTGAAAGAGAGAGAAATTCTTACAAAATTCGTTCAGGGGGTGTGATGCAACCTGGATTGACCATATCTAGACCCACAGCTGATTGAGACATAAGGGTGGACACTCTTGGGGCTGAGAGGTTCGGTGAGGTTGGGTGAGCCAACGCAGACCCTTTCAAGTAATACTGCATGGTACCCATCCCATGGGTCCCAAATCTCCAGGTTCAAGGGCATCTTCGTACGTCGAAAACAGGCATGAGAAACCCAGAAGATGGTACACCGTGTGATCGGGAAAGGTTTCTAAAACGCACCTCATTTCTCATCTCCTTTGCTCGGGTTCGCCATTCCAGCCGATTTACTAGCCATCTCCCTCCTTGGAGAATCAGCACCTTTAACCTCCTGTTCCGTACAGGTTGCAATTTGTCCTGAGGATGAACGGGAAGAGGGGGAACCAATGAGAGACTAGCTCTAGGTGTTGGGACAGGCACAGGTCACTCTATTTTCCCATCAGGAAGAAGAATTAAGCACAAGCTCAGCCTGCCCCCCAGAACCAGAAGAGGGCCAGAAGCAATCCTGCGCTTTGGCGGCCAGCTCCCAAAAAAGCGAGTTGAAAAATGGAGCTCAGGGGCACTGCAATTCACAAACCTGCAGAGTTTTAAATGATACCTCTCGTCCACAAATATATTAAGGGAAGGCAACGAAGAGGCTTTGAAAGCAAGGCAGAATTGCAGGAAACAGATTTCAGGAGGTAGATTCGAATCGCCTTGAAAGCACATGAAAAGCGGCAAAACGTGGACAATGATGCCCTTGGCCAAAAAGGGCGTATGCGTTTTTTCCTGAATATATTCAGGAAAAAACGCATACGCCCTTTTTGGCCAACCAAGCAACCTGGAAAGGCCAATCAGCGCTCCAAAGAAGTCTCGCTTCTCAGCGGGCAAAAGGGCCATGCGGAAAAAAGTGTCCAAACCAGAAATGCAGGACTGGCCATGGAGAAATGGGAGCCTTGCTACGCTGATGGGTGGGATGTAAATTGCCAACAGCCACTCTGGAGAAGTGTACGGTGTGTTCTGAAACATCTAAAAAACACAGCTTGGAGAGCATAGGGCACTTCCACTCATGGGCGTATAAATTGGGAAAACTAAAAATCAGCAAGACACAGGCACCCCAAAGTTTAGGGCTGCTCTGTTGACAAGAACCCCCACTTCATTACACCTTAAATATCCTAGGAAAGCGAAAAATGGATAAAGAAGTTGGGGTCCTCATGTACAATGGAATATCACTCAGCCATGAAATCAACGTCATAAGGCTAGTAGCAGCACGATGAGTGGATTTAGGTACGACGATTCTAAGTGAAATAAGTCACACAGAAAAAGACACTTATCATAAGATATCACTTCTAGAGGGAATGTAAAAACCGCTACACTTGAACTGAATTGCAAAACAGAACAGAGTCCCACGTTTAGGAAACACACTATGGCTGCTGAACGGGAAAGGTGAGGTGGGGTGATGCATAAAACAAGGGTTTCAAATTAGCTCAGATACCGTTCCATAAACCCAATATGTAAGAGACAAGACCTATTCCTTTTTCAGTGAACTGGACTCAACACCCCCTATTCACCGCACAAGAATATATCTGACTAGTAAGAATCTTCAAACCTATATATTGATATCTCTCTGTAAGTGAGTCAAGGGGGTGTAAAGCGGCATAAACACAGCCGTGAAAAGCAGCTAAACCCCATTATAAAAATAAATTACTTTTCAAAACCCGTGAAACAAAGACAGTGAAAGAGAGAGAAATTCTTACAAAATTCGTTCAGGGGCTGTGATGCAACCTGGATTGACCATATCTAGACCCACAGCTGATTGAGACATAAGGGTGGACACTCTTGGGGCTGAGAGGTTCGGTGAGGTTGGGTGAGCCAACGCAGACCCTTTCAAGTAGTACTGCATGGTTCCCATCCCATGGGTCCCAAATCTCCAGGTTCAAGGGCATCTTCCTACGTCGAAAACAGGCATGAGAAACCCAGAAGATAGTACACGGTGTGATCGGGAAAGGTTTCTAAAACGCACCTCATTTCTCATCTCCTTTGCTCGGGTTCGCCATTCCAGCCGATTTACTAGCCATCTCCCTCCTTGGAGAATCAGCACCTTTAACCTCCTGTTCCGTACAGGTTGCAATTTGTCCTGAGGATGAACGGGAAGAGGGGGAACCAATGAGAGACTAGCTCTAGGGGTTGGGACAGGCACAGGTCACTCTATTTTCCCATCAGGAAGAAGAATTAAGCACAAGCTCAGCCTGCCCCCCAGAACCAGAAGAGGGCCTGAAGCAATCCTGCGCTTTTGCGGCCAGCTCCCAAAAAAGCGAGTTGAAAAATGGAGCTCAGGGGCACTGCAATTCACAAACCTGCAGAGTTTTAAATGATACCTCTCGTCCACAAATATATTAAGGGAAGGCAACGAAGAGGCTTTGAAAGCAAGGCAGAATTGCAGGAAACAGATTTCAGGAGGTAGATTCGAATCGCCTTGAAAGCACATGAAAAGCGGCAAAACGTGGACAATGATGCCCTTGGCCAAAAAGGGCGTATGCGTTTTTTCCTGAATATATTCAGGAAAAAACGCATACGCCCTTTTTGGCCAACCAAGCAACCTGGAAAGGCCAATCAGCGCTCCAAAGAAGTCTCGCTTCCCAGCGGGCAAAAGGGCCATGCGGAAAAAAGTGTCCAAACCAGAAATGCAGGACCGGCCATGGAGAAATGGGAGCCTTGCTACGCTGATGGGTGGGATGTAAATTGCCAACAGCCACTCTGGAGAAGTGTACGGTGTGTTCTGAAACATCTAAAAAACACAGCTTGGAGAGCATAGGGCACTTCCACTCATGGGCGTATAAATTGGGAAAACTAAAAATCAGCAAGACACAGGCACCCCAAAGTTTAGGGCTGCTCTGTGGACAAGAACCCCCACTTCATTACACTTTAAATATCCTAGGAAAGAGAAAAATGGATAAAGAAGTTGTGGTCCTCATGTACAATGGAATATCACTCAGCCATGAAATCAACGTCATAAGGCTAGTAGCAGCACGATGAGTGGATTTAGGTACGACGATTCTAAGTGAAATAAGTCACACAGAAAAAGACACTTATCATAAGATATCACTTAGAGAGGGAATGTAAAAACCGCTACACTTGAACTGAATTGCAAAACAGAACAGAGTCCCACGTTTAGGAAACAAACTATGGCTGCTGAACGGGAAAGGTGAGGTGGGGTGATGCATAAAACAAAGGTTTCAAATTAGCTCCGATACCGTTCCATAAACCCAATATGTAAGAGACAAGACCTATTCCTTTTTCAGTGAACTGGACTCAACACCCCCTATTCACCGCACAAAAATATATCTGACTAGTAAGAATCTTCAAACCTATATATTGATATCTCTCTGTAAGTGAGTCAAGGGGGTGTAAAGCGGCATAAACACAGCCGTGAAAAGCAGCTAAACCCCATTATAAAAATAAATTACTTTTCAAAACCCGTGAAACAAAGGCAGTGAAAGAGAGAGAAATTCTTACAAAATTCGTTCAGGGGCTGTGATGCAACCTGGATTGACCATATCTAGACCCACAGCTGATTGAGACATAAGGGTGGACACTCTTGGGGCTGAGAGGTTCGGTGAGGTTGGGTGAGCCAACGCAGACCCTTTCAAGTAATACTGCATGGTACCCATCCCATGGGTCCCAAATCTCCAGGTTCAAGGGCATCTTCCTACGTCGAAAACAGGCATGAGAAACCCAGAAGATGGTACACCGTGTGATCGGGAAAGGTTTCTAAAACGCACCTCATTTCTCATCTCCTTTGCTCGGGTTCGCCATTCCAGCCGATTTACTAGCCATCTCCCTCCTTGGAGAATCAGCACCTTTAACCTCCTGTTCCGTACAGGTTGCAATTTGTCCTGAGGATGAACGGGAAGAGGGGGAACCAATGAGAGACTAGCTCTAGGTGTTGGGACAGGCACAGGTCACTCTATTTTCCCATCAGGAAGAAGAATTAAGCACAAGCTCAGCCTGCCCCCCAGAACCAGAAGAGGGCCTGAAGCAATCCTGCGCTTTGGCGGCCAGCTCCCAAAAAAGCGAGTTGAAAAATGGAGCTCAGGGGCACTGCAATTCACAAACCTGCAGAGTTTTAAATGATACCTCTCGTCCACAAATATATTAAGGGAAGGCAACGAAGAGGCTTTGAAAGCAAGGCAGAATTGCAGGAAACAGATTTCAGGAGGTAGATTCGAATCGCCTTGAAAGCACATGAAAAGCGGCAAAACGTGGACAATGATGCCCTTGGCCAAAAAGGGCGTATGCGTTTTTTCCTGAATATATTCAGGAAAAAACGCATACGCCCTTTTTGGTCAACCAAGCAACCTGGAAAGGCCAATCAGCGCTCCAAAGAAGTCTCGCTTCCCAGCGGGCAAAAGGGCCATGCGGAAAAAAGTGTCCAAACCAGAAATGCAGGACCGGCCATGGAGAAATGGGAGCCTTGCTACGCTGATGGGTGGGATGTAAATTGCCAACAGCCACTCTGGAGAAGTGTACGGTGTGTTCTGAAACATCTAAAAAACACAGCTTGGAGAGCATAGGGCACTTCCACTCATGGGCGTATAAATTGGGAAAACTAAAAATCAGCAAGACACAGGCACCCCAAAGTTTAGGGCTGCTCTGTGGACAAGAACCCCCACTTCATTACACCTTAAATATCCTAGGAAAGAGAAAAATGGATAAAGAAGTTGTGGTCCTCATGTACAATGGAATATCACTCAGCCATGAAATCAACGTCATAAGGCTAGTAGCAGCACGATGAGTGGATTTAGGTACGACGATTCTAAGTGAAATAAGTCACACAGAAAAAGACACTTATCATAAGATATCACTTCTAGAGGGAATGTAAAAACCGCTACACTTGAACTGAATTGCAAAACAGAACAGAGTCCCACGTTTAGGAAACACACTATGGCTGCTGAACGGGAAAGGTGAGGTGGGGTGATGCATAAAACAAGGGTTTCAAATTAGCTCAGATACCGTTCCATAAACCCAATATGTAAGAGACAAGACCTATTCCTTTTTCAGTGAACTGGGCTCAACACCCCCTATTCACCGCACAAGAATATATCTGACTAGTAAGTATCTTCAAACCTATGTATTGATATCTCTCTGTAAGTGAGTCAAGGGGGTGTAAAGCGGCATAAACACAGCCGTGAAAAGCAGCTAAACCCCATTATAAAAATAAATTACTTTTCAAAACCCGTGAAACAAAGACAGTGAAAGAGAGAGAAATTCTTACAAAATTCGTTCAGGGGGTGTGATGCAACCTGGATTGACCATATCTAGACCCACAGCTGATTGAGACATAAGGGTGGACACTCTTGGGGCTGAGAGGTTCGGTGAGGTTGGGTGAGCCAACGCAGACCCTTTCAAGTAATACTGCATGGTACCCATCCCATGGGTCCCAAATCTCCAGGTTCAAGGGCATCTTCGTACGTCGAAAACAGGCATGAGAAACCCAGAAGATGGTACACCGTGTGATCGGGAAAGGTTTCTAAAACGCACCTCATTTCTCATCTCCTTTGCTCGGGTTCGCCATTCCAGCCGATTTACTAGCCATCTCCCTCCTTGGAGAATCAGCACCTTTAACCTCCTGTTCCGTACAGGTTGCAATTTGTCCTGAGGATGAACGGGAAGAGGGGGAACCAATGAGAGACTAGCTCTAGGTGTTGGGACAGGCACAGGTCACTCTATTTTCCCATCAGGAAGAAGAATTAAGCACAAGCTCAGCCTGCCCCCCAGAACCAGAAGAGGGCCAGAAGCAATCCTGCGCTTTGGCGGCCAGCTCCCAAAAAAGCGAGTTGAAAAATGGAGCTCAGGGGCACTGCAATTCACAAACCTGCAGAGTTTTAAATGATACCTCTCGTCCACAAATATATTAAGGGAAGGCAACGAAGAGGCTTTGAAAGCAAGGCAGAATTGCAGGAAACAGATTTCAGGAGGTAGATTCGAATCGCCTTGAAAGCACATGAAAAGCGGCAAAACGTGGACAATGATGCCCTTGGCCAAAAAGGGCGTATGCGTTTTTTCCTGAATATATTCAGGAAAAAACGCATACGCCCTTTTTGGCCAACCAAGCAACCTGGAAAGGCCAATCAGCGCTCCAAAGAAGTCTCGCTTCTCAGCGGGCAAAAGGGCCATGCGGAAAAAAGTGTCCAAACCAGAAATGCAGGACTGGCCATGGAGAAATGGGAGCCTTGCTACGCTGATGGGTGGGATGTAAATTGCCAACAGCCACTCTGGAGAAGTGTACGGTGTGTTCTGAAACATCTAAAAAACACAGCTTGGAGAGCATAGGGCACTTCCACTCATGGGCGTATAAATTGGGAAAACTAAAAATCAGCAAGACACAGGCACCCCAAAGTTTAGGGCTGCTCTGTTGACAAGAACCCCCACTTCATTACACCTTAAATATCCTAGGAAAGCGAAAAATGGATAAAGAAGTTGGGGTCCTCATGTACAATGGAATATCACTCAGCCATGAAATCAACGTCATAAGGCTAGTAGCAGCACGATGAGTGGATTTAGGTACGACGATTCTAAGTGAAATAAGTCACACAGAAAAAGACACTTATCATAAGATATCACTTCTAGAGGGAATGTAAAAACCGCTACACTTGAACTGAATTGCAAAACAGAACAGAGTCCCACGTTTAGGAAACACACTATGGCTGCTGAACGGGAAAGGTGAGGTGGGGTGATGCATAAAACAAGGGTTTCAAATTAGCTCAGATACCGTTCCATAAACCCAATATGTAAGAGACAAGACCTATTCCTTTTTCAGTGAACTGGACTCAACACCCCCTATTCACCGCACAAGAATATATCTGACTAGTAAGAATCTTCAAACCTATATATTGATATCTCTCTGTAAGTGAGTCAAGGGGGTGTAAAGCGGCATAAACACAGCCGTGAAAAGCAGCTAAACCCCATTATAAAAATAAATTACTTTTCAAAACCCGTGAAACAAAGACAGTGAAAGAGAGAGAAATTCTTACAAAATTCGTTCAGGGGCTGTGATGCAACCTGGATTGACCATATCTAGACCCACAGCTGATTGAGACATAAGGGTGGACACTCTTGGGGCTGAGAGGTTCGGTGAGGTTGGGTGAGCCAACGCAGACCCTTTCAAGTAGTACTGCATGGTTCCCATCCCATGGGTCCCAAATCTCCAGGTTCAAGGGCATCTTCCTACGTCGAAAACAGGCATGAGAAACCCAGAAGATAGTACACGGTGTGATCGGGAAAGGTTTCTAAAACGCACCTCATTTCTCATCTCCTTTGCTCGGGTTCGCCATTCCAGCCGATTTACTAGCCATCTCCCTCCTTGGAGAATCAGCACCTTTAACCTCCTGTTCCGTACAGGTTGCAATTTGTCCTGAGGATGAACGGGAAGAGGGGGAACCAATGAGAGACTAGCTCTAGGGGTTGGGACAGGCACAGGTCACTCTATTTTCCCATCAGGAAGAAGAATTAAGCACAAGCTCAGCCTGCCCCCCAGAACCAGAAGAGGGCCTGAAGCAATCCTGCGCTTTTGCGGCCAGCTCCCAAAAAAGCGAGTTGAAAAATGGAGCTCAGGGGCACTGCAATTCACAAACCTGCAGAGTTTTAAATGATACCTCTCGTCCACAAATATATTAAGGGAAGGCAACGAAGAGGCTTTGAAAGCAAGGCAGAATTGCAGGAAACAGATTTCAGGAGGTAGATTCGAATCGCCTTGAAAGCACATGAAAAGCGGCAAAACGTGGACAATGATGCCCTTGGCCAAAAAGGGCGTATGCGTTTTTTCCTGAATATATTCAGGAAAAAACGCATACGCCCTTTTTGGCCAACCAAGCAACCTGGAAAGGCCAATCAGCGCTCCAAAGAAGTCTCGCTTCCCAGCGGGCAAAAGGGCCATGCGGAAAAAAGTGTCCAAACCAGAAATGCAGGACCGGCCATGGAGAAATGGGAGCCTTGCTACGCTGATGGGTGGGATGTAAATTGCCAACAGCCACTCTGGAGAAGTGTACGGTGTGTTCTGAAACATCTAAAAAACACAGCTTGGAGAGCATAGGGCACTTCCACTCATGGGCGTATAAATTGGGAAAACTAAAAATCAGCAAGACACAGGCACCCCAAAGTTTAGGGCTGCTCTGTTGACAAGAACCCCCACTTCATTACACCTTAAATATCCTAGGAAAGCGAAAAATGGATAAAGAAGTTGGGGTCCTCATGTACAATGGAATATCACTCAGCCATGAAATCAACGTCATAAGGCTAGTAGCAGCACGATGAGTGGATTTAGGTACGACGATTCTAAGTGAAATAAGTCTCACAGAAAAAGACACTTATCATAAGATATCACTTCTAGAGGGAATGTAAAAACCGCTACACTTGAACTGAATTGCAAAACAGAACAGAGTCCCACGTTTAGGAAACACACTATGGCTGCTGAACGGGAAAGGTGAGGTGGGGTGATGCATAAAACAAGGGTTTCAAATTAGCTCAGATACCGTTCCATAAACCCAATATGTAAGAGACAAGACCTATTCCTTTTTCAGTGAACTGGGCTCAACACCCCCTATTCACCGCACAAGAATATATCTGACTAGTAAGTATCTTCAAACCTATGTATTGATATCTCTCTGTAAGTGAGTCAAGGGGGTGTAAAGCGGCATAAACACAGCCGTGAAAAGCAGCTAAACCCCATTATAAAAATAAATTACTTTTCAAAACCCGTGAAACAAAGACAGTGAAAGAGAGAGAAATTCTTACAAAATTCGTTCAGGGGGTGTGATGCAACCTGGATTGACCATATCTAGACCCACAGCTGATTGAGACATAAGGGTGGACACTCTTGGGGCTGAGAGGTTCGGTGAGGTTGGGTGAGCCAACGCAGACCCTTTCAAGTAATACTGCATGGTACCCATCCCATGGGTCCCAAATCTCCAGGTTCAAGGGCATCTTCGTACGTCGAAAACAGGCATGAGAAACCCAGAAGATGGTACACCGTGTGATCGGGAAAGGTTTCTAAAACGCACCTCATTTCTCATCTCCTTTGCTCGGGTTCGCCATTCCAGCCGATTTACTAGCCATCTCCCTCCTTGGAGAATCATCACCTTTAACCTCCTGTTCCGTACAGGTTGCAATTTGTCCTGAGGATGAACGGGAAGAGGGGGAACCAATGAGAGACTAGCTCTAGGGGTTGGGACAGGCACAGGTCACTCTATTTTCCCATCAGGAAGAAGAATTAAGCACAAGCTCAGCCTGCCCCCCAGAACCAGAAGAGGGCCTGAAGCAATCCTGCGCTTTGGCGGCCAGCTCCCAAAAAAGCGAGTTGAAAAATGGAGCTCAGGGGCACTGCAATTCACAAACCTGCAGAGTTTTAAATGATACCTCTCGTCCACAAATATATTAAGGGAAGGCAACGAAGAGGCTTTGAAAGCAAGGCAGAATTGCAGGAAACAGATTTCAGGAGGTAGATTCGAATCGCCTTGAAAGCACATGAAAAGCGGCAAAACGTGGACAATGATGCCCTTGGCCAAAAAGGGCGTATGCGTTTTTTCCTGAATATATTCAGGAAAAAACGCATACGCCCTTTTTGGCCAACCAAGCAACGTGGAAAGGCCAATCAGCGCTCCAAAGAAGTCTGGCTTCCCAGCGGGCAAAAGGGCCATGCGGAAAAAAGTGTCCAAACCAGAAATGCAAGACCGGCCATGGAGAAATGGGAGCCTTGCTACGCTGATGGGTGGGATGTAAATTGCCAACAGCCACTCTGGAGAAGTGTACGGTGTGTTCTGAAACATCTAAAAAACACAGCTTGGAGAGCATAGGGCACTTCCACTCATGGGCGTATAAATTGGGAAAACTACAAATCAGCAAGACACAGGCACCCCAAAGTTTAGGGCTGCTCTGTTGACAAGAACCCCCACTTCATTACACCTTAAATATCCTAGGAAAGCGAAAAATGGATAAAGAAGTTGGGGTCCTCATGTACAATGGAATATCACTCAGCCATGAAATCAACGTCATAAGGCTAGTAGCAGCACGATGAGTGGATTTAGGTACGACGATTCTAAGTGAAATAAGTCACACAGAAAAAGACACTTATCATAAGATATCACTTCTAGAGGGAATGTAAAAACCGCTACACTTGAACTGAATTGCAAAACAGAACAGAGTCCCACGTTTAGGAAACACACTATGGCTGCTGAACGGGAAAGGTGAGGTGGGGTGATGCATAAAACAAGGGTTTCAAATTAGCTCAGATACCGTTCCATAAACCCAATATGTAAGAGACAAGACCTATTCCTTTTTCAGTGAACTGGACTCAACACCCCCTATTCACCGCACAAGAATATATCTGACTAGTAAGAATCTTCAAACCTATGTATTGATATCTCTCTGTAAGTGAGTCAAGGGGGTGTAAAGCGGCATAAACACAGCCGTGAAAAGCAGCTAAACCCCATTATAAAAATAAATTACTTTTCAAAACCCGTGAAACAAAGACAGTGAAAGAGAGAGAAATTCTTACAAAATTCGTTCAGGGGCTGTGATGCAACCTGGATTGACCATATCTAGACCCACAGCTGATTGAGACATAAGGGTGGACACTCTTGGGGCTGAGAGGTTCGGTGAGGTTGGGTGAGCCAACGCAGACCCTTTCAAGTAATACTGCATGGTTCCCATCCCATGGGTCCCAAATCTCCAGGTTCAAGGGCATCTTCCTACGTCGAAAACAGGCATGAGAAACCCAGAAGATGGTACACGGTGTGATCGGGAAAGGTTTCTAAAACGCACCTCATTTCTCATCTCCTTTGCTCGGGTTCGCCATTCCAGCCGATTTACTAGCCATCTCCCTCCTTGGAGAATCAGCACCTTTAACCTCCTGTTCCGTACAGGTTGCAATTTGTCCTGAGGATGAACGGGAAGAGGGGGAACCAATGAGAGACTAGCTCTAGGGGTTGGGACAGGCACAGGTCACTCTATTTTCCCATCAGGAAGAAGAATTAAGCACAAGCTCAGCCTGCCCCCCAGAACCAGAAGAGGGCCTGAAGCAATCCTGCGCTTTTGCGGCCAGCTCCCAAAAAAGCGAGTTGAAAAATGGAGCTCAGGGGCACTGCAATTCACAAACCTGCAGAGTTTTAAATGATACCTCTCGTCCACAAATATATTAAGGGAAGGCAACGAAGAGGCTTTGAAAGCAAGGCAGAATTGCAGGAAACAGATTTCAGGAGGTAGATTCGAATCGCCTTGAAAGCACATGAAAAGCGGCAAAACGTGGACAATGATGCCCTTGGCCAAAAAGGGCGTATGCGTTTTTTCCTGAATATATTCAGGAAAAAACGCATACGCCCTTTTTGGCCAACCAAGCAACCTGGAAAGGCCAATCAGCGCTCCAAAGAAGTCTCGCTTCCCAGCGGGCAAAAGGGCCATGCGGAAAAAAGTGTCCAAACCAGAAATGCAGGACCGGCCATGGAGAAATGGGAGCCTTGCTACGCTGATGGGTGGGATGTAAATTGCCAACAGCCACTCTGGAGAAGTGTACGGTGTGTTCTGAAACATCTAAAAAACACAGCTTGGAGAGCATAGGGCACTTCCACTCATGGGCGTATAAATTGGGAAAACTAAAAATCAGCAAGACACAGGCACCCCAAAGTTTAGGGCTGCTCTGTGGACAAGAACCCCCACTTCATTACACTTTAAATATCCTAGGAAAGAGAAAAATGGATAAAGAAGTTGTGGTCCTCATGTACAATGGAATATCACTCAGCCATGAAATCAACGTCATAAGGCTAGTAGCAGCACGATGAGTGGATTTAGGTACGACGATTCTAAGTGAAATAAGTCACACAGAAAAAGACACTTATCATAAGATATCACTTAGAGAGGGAATGTAAAAACCGCTACACTTGAACTGAATTGCAAAACAGAACAGAGTCCCACGTTTAGGAAACAAACTATGGCTGCTGAACGGGAAAGGTGAGGTGGGGTGATGCATAAAACAAAGGTTTCAAATTAGCTCCGATACCGTTCCATAAACCCAATATGTAAGAGACAAGACCTATTCCTTTTTCAGTGAACTGGACTCAACACCCCCTATTCACCGCACAAAAATATATCTGACTAGTAAGAATCTTCAAACCTATATATTGATATCTCTCTGTAAGTGAGTCAAGGGGGTGTAAAGCGGCATAAACACAGCCGTGAAAAGCAGCTAAACCCCATTATAAAAATAAATTACTTTTCAAAACCCGTGAAACAAAGGCAGTGAAAGAGAGAGAAATTCTTACAAAATTCGTTCAGGGGCTGTGATGCAACCTGGATTGACCATATCTAGACCCACAGCTGATTGAGACATAAGGGTGGACACTCTTGGGGCTGAGAGGTTCGGTGAGGTTGGGTGAGCCAACGCAGACCCTTTCAAGTAATACTGCATGGTACCCATCCCATGGGTCCCAAATCTCCAGGTTCAAGGGCATCTTCCTACGTCGAAAACAGGCATGAGAAACCCAGAAGATGGTACACCGTGTGATCGGGAAAGGTTTCTAAAACGCACCTCATTTCTCATCTCCTTTGCTCGGGTTCGCCATTCCAGCCGATTTACTAGCCATCTCCCTCCTTGGAGAATCAGCACCTTTAACCTCCTGTTCCGTACAGGTTGCAATTTGTCCTGAGGATGAACGGGAAGAGGGGGAACCAATGAGAGACTAGCTCTAGGTGTTGGGACAGGCACAGGTCACTCTATTTTCCCATCAGGAAGAAGAATTAAGCACAAGCTCAGCCTGCCCCCCAGAACCAGAAGAGGGCCTGAAGCAATCCTGCGCTTTGGCGGCCAGCTCCCAAAAAAGCGAGTTGAAAAATGGAGCTCAGGGGCACTGCAATTCACAAACCTGCAGAGTTTTAAATGATACCTCTCGTCCACAAATATATTAAGGGAAGGCAACGAAGAGGCTTTGAAAGCAAGGCAGAATTGCAGGAAACAGATTTCAGGAGGTAGATTCGAATCGCCTTGAAAGCACATGAAAAGCGGCAAAACGTGGACAATGATGCCCTTGGCCAAAAAGGGCGTATGCGTTTTTTCCTGAATATATTCAGGAAAAAACGCATACGCCCTTTTTGGTCAACCAAGCAACCTGGAAAGGCCAATCAGCGCTCCAAAGAAGTCTCGCTTCCCAGCGGGCAAAAGGGCCATGCGGAAAAAAGTGTCCAAACCAGAAATGCAGGACCGGCCATGGAGAAATGGGAGCCTTGCTACGCTGATGGGTGGGATGTAAATTGCCAACAGCCACTCTGGAGAAGTGTACGGTGTGTTCTGAAACATCTAAAAAACACAGCTTGGAGAGCATAGGGCACTTCCACTCATGGGCGTATAAATTGGGAAAACTAAAAATCAGCAAGACACAGGCACCCCAAAGTTTAGGGCTGCTCTGTGGACAAGAACCCCCACTTCATTACACCTTAAATATCCTAGGAAAGAGAAAAATGGATAAAGAAGTTGTGGTCCTCATGTACAATGGAATATCACTCAGCCATGAAATCAACGTCATAAGGCTAGTAGCAGCACGATGAGTGGATTTAGGTACGACGATTCTAAGTGAAATAAGTCACACAGAAAAAGACACTTATCATAAGATATCACTTCTAGAGGGAATGTAAAAACCGCTACACTTGAACTGAATTGCAAAACAGAACAGAGTCCCACGTTTAGGAAACACACTATGGCTGCTGAACGGGAAAGGTGAGGTGGGGTGATGCATAAAACAAGGGTTTCAAATTAGCTCAGATACCGTTCCATAAACCCAATATGTAAGAGACAAGACCTATTCCTTTTTCAGTGAACTGGGCTCAACACCCCCTATTCACCGCACAAGAATATATCTGACTAGTAAGTATCTTCAAACCTATGTATTGATATCTCTCTGTAAGTGAGTCAAGGGGGTGTAAAGCGGCATAAACACAGCCGTGAAAAGCAGCTAAACCCCATTATAAAAATAAATTACTTTTCAAAACCCGTGAAACAAAGACAGTGAAAGAGAGAGAAATTCTTACAAAATTCGTTCAGGGGGTGTGATGCAACCTGGATTGACCATATCTAGACCCACAGCTGATTGAGACATAAGGGTGGACACTCTTGGGGCTGAGAGGTTCGGTGAGGTTGGGTGAGCCAACGCAGACCCTTTCAAGTAATACTGCATGGTACCCATCCCATGGGTCCCAAATCTCCAGGTTCAAGGGCATCTTCGTACGTCGAAAACAGGCATGAGAAACCCAGAAGATGGTACACCGTGTGATCGGGAAAGGTTTCTAAAACGCACCTCATTTCTCATCTCCTTTGCTCGGGTTCGCCATTCCAGCCGATTTACTAGCCATCTCCCTCCTTGGAGAATCAGCACCTTTAACCTCCTGTTCCGTACAGGTTGCAATTTGTCCTGAGGATGAACGGGAAGAGGGGGAACCAATGAGAGACTAGCTCTAGGTGTTGGGACAGGCACAGGTCACTCTATTTTCCCATCAGGAAGAAGAATTAAGCACAAGCTCAGCCTGCCCCCCAGAACCAGAAGAGGGCCAGAAGCAATCCTGCGCTTTGGCGGCCAGCTCCCAAAAAAGCGAGTTGAAAAATGGAGCTCAGGGGCACTGCAATTCACAAACCTGCAGAGTTTTAAATGATACCTCTCGTCCACAAATATATTAAGGGAAGGCAACGAAGAGGCTTTGAAAGCAAGGCAGAATTGCAGGAAACAGATTTCAGGAGGTAGATTCGAATCGCCTTGAAAGCACATGAAAAGCGGCAAAACGTGGACAATGATGCCCTTGGCCAAAAAGGGCGTATGCGTTTTTTCCTGAATATATTCAGGAAAAAACGCATACGCCCTTTTTGGCCAACCAAGCAACCTGGAAAGGCCAATCAGCGCTCCAAAGAAGTCTCGCTTCTCAGCGGGCAAAAGGGCCATGCGGAAAAAAGTGTCCAAACCAGAAATGCAGGACTGGCCATGGAGAAATGGGAGCCTTGCTACGCTGATGGGTGGGATGTAAATTGCCAACAGCCACTCTGGAGAAGTGTACGGTGTGTTCTGAAACATCTAAAAAACACAGCTTGGAGAGCATAGGGCACTTCCACTCATGGGCGTATAAATTGGGAAAACTAAAAATCAGCAAGACACAGGCACCCCAAAGTTTAGGGCGCTCTGTGGACAAGAACCCCCACTTCATTACACCTTCAATATCCTAGGAAAGAGAAAAATGGATAAAGAAGTTGTGGTCCTCATGTACAATGGAATATCACTCAGCCATGAAATCAACGTCATAAGGCTAGTAGCAGCACGATGAGTGGATTTAGGTACGACGATTCTAAGTGAAATAAGTCACACAGAAAAAGACACTTATCATAAGATATCACTTCTAGAGGGAATGTAAAAACCGCTACACTTGAACTGAATTGCAAAACAGAACAGAGTCCCATGTTTAGGAAACACACTATGGCTGCTGAACGGGAAAGGTGAGGTGGGGTGATGCATAAAACAAGGGTTTCAAATTAGCTCCGATACCGTTCCATAAACCCAATATGTAAGAGACAAGACCTATTCCTTTTTCAGTGAACTGGACTCAACACCCCCTATTCACCGCACAAGAATATATCTGACTAGTAAGAATCTTCAAACCTATGTATTGATATCTCTCTGTAAGTGAGTCAAGGGGGTGTAAAGCGGCATAAACACAGCCGTGAAAAGCAGCTAAACCCCATTATAAAAATAAATTACTTTTCAAAACCCGTGAAACAAAGACAGTGAAAGAGAGAGAAATTCTTACAAAATTCGTTCAGGGGCTGTGATGCAACCTGGATTGACCATATCTAGACCCACAGCTGATTGAGACATAAGGGTGGACACTCTTGGGGCTGAGAGGTTCGGTGAGGTTGGGTGAGCCAACGCAGACCCTTTCAAGTAATACTGCATGGTACCCATCCCATGGGTCCCAAATCTCCAGGTTCAAGGGCATCTTCCTACGTCGAAAACAGGCATGAGAAACCCAGAAGATGGTACACCGTGTGATCGGGAAAGGTTTCTAAAACGCACCTCATTTCTCATCTCCTTTGCTCGGGTTCGCCATTCCAGCCGATTTACTAGCCATCTCCCTCCTTGGAGAATCAGCACCTTTAACCTCCTGTTCCGTACAGGTTGCGATTTGTCCTGAGGATGAACGGGAAGAGGGGGAACCAATGAGAGACTAGCTCTAGGTGTTGGGACAGGCACAGGTCACTCTATTTTCCCATCAGGAAGAAGAATCAAGCACAAGCTCAGCCTGCCCCCCAGAACCAGAAGAGGGCCTGAAGCAATCCTGCGCTTTTGCGGCCAGCTCCCAAAAAAGCGAGTTGAAAAATGGAGCTCAGGGGCACTGCAATTCACAGACCTGCAGAGTTTTAAATGATACCTCTCGTCCACAAATATATTAAGGGAAGGCAACGAAGAGGCTTTGAAAGCAAGGCAGAATTGCAGGAAACAGATTTCAGGAGGTAGATTCGAATCGCCTTGAAAGCACATGAAAAGCGGCAAAACGTGGACAATGATGCCCTTGGCCAAAAAGGGCGTATGCGTTTTTTCCTGAATATATTCAGGAAAAAACGCATACGCCCTTTTTGGCCAACCAAGCAACCTGGAAAGGCGAATCAGCGCTCCAAAGAAGTCTCGCTTCCCAGCGGGCAAAAGGGCCATGCGGAAAAAAGTGTCCAAACCAGAAATGCAGGACCGGCCATGGAGAAATGGGAGCCTTGCTACGCTGATGGGTGGGATGTAAATTGCCAACAGCCACTCTGGAGAAGTGTACGGTGTGTTCTGAAACATCTAAAAAACACAGCTTGGAGAGCATAGGGCACTTCCACTCATGGGCGTATAAATTGGGAAAACTAAAAATCAGCAAGACACAGGCACCCCAAAGTTTAGGGCTGCTCTGTGGACAAGAACCCCCACTTCATTACACCTTAAATATCCTAGGAAAGAGAAAAATGGATAAAGAAGTTGTGGTCCTCATGTACAATGGAATATCACTCAGCCATGAAATCAACGTCATAAGGCTAGTAGCAGCACGATGAGTGGATTTAGGTACGACGATTCTAAGTGAAATAAGTCACACAGAAAAAGACACTTATCATAAGATATCACTTCTAGAGGGAATGTAAAAAACGCTACACTTGAACTGAATTGCAAAACAGAACAGAGTCCCACGTTTAGGAAACACACTATGGCTGCTGAACGGGAAAGGTGAGGTGGGGTGATGCATAAAACAAGGGTTTCAAATTAGCTCAGATACCGTTCCATAAACCCAATATGTAAGAGACAAGACCTATTCCTTTTTCAGTGAACTGGACTCAACACCCCCTATTCACCGCACAAGAATATATCTGACTAGTAAGAATCTTCAAACCTATATATTGATATCTCTCTGTAAGTGAGTCAAGGGGGTGTAAAGTGGCATAAACACAGCCGTGAAAAGCAGCTAAACCCCATTATAAAAATAAATTACTTTTCAAAACCCGTGAAACAAAGACAGTGAAAGAGAGAGAAATTCTTACAAAATTCGTTCAGGGGCTGTGATGCAACCTGGATTGACCATATCTAGACCCACAGCTGATTGAGACATAAGGGTGGACACTCTTGGGGCTGAGAGGTTCGGTGAGGTTGGGTGAGCCAACGCAGACCCTTTCAAGTAATACTGCATGGTACCCATCCAATGGGTCCCAAATCTCCAGGTTCAAGGGCATCTTCCTACGTCGAAAACAGGCATGAGAAACCCAGAAGATGGTACACCGTGTGATTGGGAAAGGTTTCCTAAACGCACCTCATTTCTCATCTCCTTTGCTCGGGTTCGCCATTCCAGCCGATTTACTAGCCATCTCCCTCCTTGGAGAATCAGCACCTTTAACCTCCTGTTCCGTACAGGTTGCAATTTGTCCTGAGGATGAACGGGAAGAGGGGGAACCAATGAGAGACAAGCTCTAGGTGTTGGGACAGGCACAGGTCACTCTATTTTCCCATCAGGAAGAAGAATTAAGCACAAGCTCAGCCTGCCCCCCAGAACCAGAAGAGGGCCTGAAGCAATCCTGCGCTTTGGCGGCCAGCTCCCAAAAAAGCGAGTTGAAAAATGGAGCTCAGGGGCACTGCAATTCACAAACCTGCAGAGTTTTAAATGATACCTCTCGTCCACAAATATATTAAGGGAAGGCAACGAAGAGGCTTTGAAAGCAAGGCAGAATTGCAGGAAACAGATTTCAGGAGGTAGATTCGAATCGCCTTGAAAGCACATGAAAAGCGGCAAAACGTGGACAATGATGCCCTTGGCCAAAAAGGGCGTATGCGTTTTTTCCTGAATATATTCAGGAAAAAACGCATACGCCCTTTTTGGCCAACCAAGCAACCTGGAAAGGCCAATCAGCGCTCCAAAGAAGTCTCGCTTCCCAGCGGGCAAAAGGGCCATGCGGAAAAAAGTGTCCAAACCAGAAATGCAGGACCGGCCATGGAGAAATGGGAGCCTTGCTACGCTGATGGGTGGGATGTAAATTGCCAACAGGCACTCCGGAGAAGTGTACGGTGTGTTCTGAAACATCTAAAAACACAGCTTGGAGAGCATAGGGCACTTCCACTCATGGCCGTATGAATTGGGAAAACTAAAAATCAGCAAGACACAGGCACCCCAAAGTTTAGGGCTGCTCTGTGGACAAGAACCCCCACTTCATTACACCTTCAATATCCTAGGAAAGAGAAAAATGGATAAAGAAGTTGTGGTCCTCATGTACAATGGAATATCACTCAGCCATGAAATCAACGTCATAAGGCTAGTAGCAGCACGATGAGTGGATTTAGGTACGACGATTCTAAGTGAAATAAGTCACACAGAAAAAGACACTTATCATAAGATATCACTTCTAGAGGGAATGTAAAAACCGCTACACTTGAACTGAATTGCAAAACAGAACAGAGTCCCACGTTTAGGAAACACACTATGGCTGCTGAACGGGAAAGGTGAGGTGGGGTGATGCATAAAACAAGGGTTTCAAATTAGCTCCGATACCGTTCCATAAACCCAATATGTAAGAGACAAGACCTATTCCTTTTTCAGTGAACTGGACTCAACACCCCCTATTCACCGCACAAGAATATATCTGACTAGTAAGAATCTTCAAACCTATGTATTGATATCTCTCTGTAAGTGAGTCAAGGGGGTGTAAAGCGGCATAAACACAGCCGTGAAAAGCAGCTAAACCCCATTATAAAAATAAATTACTTTTCAAAACCCGTGAAACAAAGACAGTGAAAGAGAGAGAAATTCTTACAAAATTCTTTCAGGGGCTGTGATGCAACCTGGATTGACCATATCTAGACCCACAGCTGATTGAGACATAAGGGTGGACACTCTTGGGGCTGAGAGGTTCGGTGAGGTTGGGTGAGCCAACGCAGACCCTTTCAAGTAATACTGCATGGTACCCATCCCATGGGTCCCAAATCTCCAGGTTCAAGGGCATCTTCCTACGTCGAAAACAGGCATGAGAAACCCAGAAGATGGTACACCGTGTGATCGGGAAAGGTTTCTAAAACGCACCTCATTTCTCATCTCCTTTGCTCGGGTTCGCCATTCCAGCCGATTTACTAGCCATCTCCCTCCTTGGAGAATCAGCACCTTTAACCTCCTGTTCCGTACAGGTTGCAATTTGTCCTGAGGATGAACGGGAAGAGGGGGAACCAATGAGAGACTAGCTCTAGGTGTTGGGACAGGCACAGGTCACTCTATTTTCCCATCAGGAAGAAGAATTAAGCACAAGCTCAGCCTGCCCCCCAGAACCAGAAGAGGGCCTGAAGCAATCCTGCGCTTTGGCGGCCAGCTCCCAAAAAAGCGAGTTGAAAAATGGAGCTCAGGGGCACTGCAATTCACAGACCTGCAGAGTTTTAAATGATACCTCTCGTCCACAAATATATTAAGGGAAGGCAACGAAGAGGCTTTGAAAGCAAGGCAGAATTGCAGGAAACAGATTTCAGGAGGTAGATTCGAATCGCCTTGAAAGCACATGAAAAGCGGCAAAACCTGGACAATGATGCCCTTGGCCAAAAAGGGCGTATGCGTTTTTTCCTGAATATATTCAGGAAAAAACGCATACGCCCTTTTTGGCCAACCAAGCAACCTGGAAAGGCCAATCAGCGCTCCAAAGAAGTCTCGCTTCCCAGCGGGCAAAAGGGCCATGCGGAAAAAAGTGTCCAAACCAGAAATGCAGGACCGGCCATGGAGAAATGGGAGCCTTGCTACGCTGATGGGTGGGATGTAAATTGCCAACAGCCACTCTGGAGAAGTGTACGGTGTGTTCTGAAACATCTAAAAAACACAGCTTGGAGAGCATAGGGCACTTCCACTCATGGGCGTATAAATTGGGAAAACTAAAAATCAGCAAGACACAGGCACCCCAAAGTTTAGGGCTGCTCTGTGGACAAGAACCCCCACTTCATTACACCTTAAATATCCTAGGAAAGAGAAAAATGGATAAAGAAGTTGTGGTCCTCATGTACAATGGAATATCACTCAGCCATGAAATCAACGTCATAAGGCTAGTAGCAGCACGATGAGTGGATTTAGGTACGACGATTCTAAGTGAAATAAGTCACACAGAAAAAGACACTTATCATAAGATATCACTTCTAGAGGGAATGTAAAAAACGCTACACTTGAACTGAATTGCAAAACAGAACAGAGTCCCACGTTTAGGAAACACACTATGGCTGCTGAACGGGAAAGGTGAGGTGGGGTGATGCATAAAACAAGGGTTTCAAATTAGCTCAGATACCGTTCCATAAACCCAATATGTAAGAGACAAGACCTATTCCTTTTTCAGTGAACTGGACTCAACACCCCCTATTCACCGCACAAGAATATATCTGACTAGTAAGAATCTTCAAACCTATGTATTGATATCTCTCTGTAAGTGAGTCAAGGGGGTGTAAAGTGGCATAAACACAGCCGTGAAAAGCAGCTAAACCCCATTATAAAAATAAATTACTTTTCAAAACCCGTGAAACAAAGACAGTGAAAGAGAGAGAAATTCTTACAAAATTCGTTTAGGGGCTGTGATGCAACCTGGATTGACCATATCTAGACCCACAGCTGATTGAGACATAAGGGTGGACACTCTTGGGGCTGAGAGGTTCGGTGAGGTTGGGTGAGCCAACGCAGACCCTTTCAATTAATACTGCATGGTACCCATCCAATGGGTCCCAAATCTCCAGGTTCAAGGGCATCTTCCTACGTCGAAAACAGGCATGAGAAACCCAGAAGATGGTACACCGTGTGATTGGGAAAGGTTTCTAAAACGCACCTCATTTCTCATCTCCTTTGCTCGGGTTCGCCATTCCAGCCGATTTACTAGCCATCTCCCTCCTTGGAGAATCAGCACCTTTAACCTCCTGTTCCGTACAGGTTGCAATTTGTCCTGAGGATGAACGGGAAGAGGGGGAACCAATGAGAGACTAGCTCTAGGTGTTGGGACAGGCACAGGTCACTCTATTTTCCCATCAGGAAGAAGAATTAAGCACAAGCTCAGCCTGCCCCCCAGAACCAGAAGAGGGCCTGAAGCAATCCTGCGCTTTGGCGGCCAGCTCCCAAAAAAGCGAGTTGAAAAATGGAGCTCAGGGGCACTGCAATTCACAAACCTGCAGAGTTTTAAATGATACCTCTCGTCCACAAATATATTAAGGGAAGGCAACGAAGAGGCTTTGAATGCAAGGCAGAATTGCAGGAAACAGATTTCAGGAGGTAGATTCGAATCGCCTTGAAAGCACATGAAAAGCGGCAAAACGTGGACAATGATGCCCTTGGCCAAAAAGGGCGTATGCGTTTTTTCCTGAATATATTCAGGAAAAAACGCATACGCCCTTTTTGGCCAACCAAGCAACCTGGAAAGGCCAATCAGCGCTCCAAAGAAGTCTCGCTTCCCAGCGGGCAAAAGGGCCATGCGGAAAAAAGTGTCCAAACCAGAAATGCAGGACCGGCCATGGAGAAATGGGAGCCTTGCTACGCTGATGGGTGGGATGTAAATTGCCAACAGCCACTCTGGAGAAGTGTACGGTGTGTTCTGAAACATCTAAAAAACACAGCTTGGAGAGCATAGGGCACTTCCACTCATGGGCGTATAAATTGGGAAAACGAAAAATCAGCAAGACACAGGCACCCCAAAGTTTAGGGCTGCTCTGTGGACAAGAACCCCCACTTCATTACACCTTCAATATCCTAGGAAAGAGAAAAATGGATAAAGAAGTTGTGGTCCTCATGTACAATGGAATATGACTCAGCCATGAAATCAACGTCATAAGGCTAGTAGCAGCACGATGAGTGGATTTAGGTACGACGATTCTAAGTGAAATAAGTCACACAGAAAAAGACACTTATCATAAGATATCACTTCTAGAGGGAATGTAAAAACCGCTACACTTGAACTGAATTGCAAAACAGAACAGAGTCCCACGTTTAGGAAACACACTATGGCTGCTGAACGGGAAAGGTGAGGTGGGGTGATGCATAAAACAAGGGTTTCAAATTAGCTCCGATACCGTTCCATAAACCCAATATGTAAGAGACAAGACCTATTCCTTTTTCAGTGAACTGGACTCAACACCCCCTATTCACCGCACAAGAATATATCTGACTAGTAAGAATCTTCAAACCTATGTATTGATATCTCTCTGTAAGTGAGTCAAGGGGGTGTAAAGCGTCATAAACACAGCCGTGAAAAGCAGCTAAACCCCATTATAAAACTAAATTACTTTTCAAAACCCGTGAAACAAAGACAGTGAAAGAGAGAGAAATTCTTACAAAATTCGTTCAGGGGCTGTGATGCAACCTGGATTGACCATATCTAGACCCACAGCTGATTGAGACATAAGGGTGGACACTCTTGGGGCTGAGAGGTTCGGTGAGGTTGGGTGAGCCAACGCAGACCCTTTCAAGTAATACTGCATGGTACCCATCCCATGGGTCCCAAATCTCCAGGTTCAAGGGCATCTTCCTACGTCGAAAACAGGCATGAGAAACCCAGAAGATGGTACACCGTGTGATCGGGAAAGGTTTCTAAAACGCACCTCATTTCTCATCTCCTTTGCTCGGGTTCGCCATTCCAGCCGATTTACTAGCCATCTCCCTCCTTGGAGAATCAGCACCTTTAACCTCCTGTTCCGTACAGGTTGCAAATTGTCCTGAGGATGAAGGGGAAGAGGGGGAACCAATGAGAGACTAGCTCTAGGTGTTGGGACAGGCACAGGTCACTCTATTTTCCCATCAGGAAGAAGAATTAAGCACAAGCTCAGCCTGCCCCCCAGAACCAGAAGAGGGCCAGAAGCAATCCTGCGCTTTTGCGGCCAGCTCCCAAAAAAGCGAGTTGAAAAATGGAGCTCAGGGGCACTGCAATTCACAAACCTGCAGAGTTTTAAATGATACCTCTCGTCCACAAATATATTAAGGGAAGGCAACGAAGAGGCTTTGAAAGCAAGGCAGAATTGCAGGAAACAGATTTCAGGAGGTAGATTCGAATCGCCTTGAAAGCACATGAAAAGCGGCAAAACGTGGACAATGATGCCCTTGGCCAAAAAGGGCGTATGCGTTTTTTCCTGAATATATTCAGGAAAAAACGCATACGCCCTTTTTGGCCAACCAAGCAACCTGGAAAGGCCAATCAGCGCTCCAAAGAAGTCTCGCTTCCCAGCGGGCAAAAGGGCCATGCGGAAAAAAGTGTCCAAACCAGAAATGCAGGACCGGCCATGGAGAAATGGGAGCCTTGCTACGCTGATGGGTGGGATGTAAATTGCCAACAGGCACTCCGGAGAAGTGTACGGTGTGTTCTGAAACATCTAAAAACACAGCTTGGAGAGCATAGGGCACTTCCACTCATGGCCGTATGAATTGGGAAAACTAAAAATCAGCAAGACACAGGCACCCCAAAGTTTAGGGCTGCTCTGTGGACAAGAACCCCCACTTCATTACACCTTCAATATCCTAGGAAAGAGAAAAATGGATAAAGAAGTTGTGGTCCTCATGTACAATGGAATATCACTCAGCCATGAAATCAACGTCATAAGGCTAGTAGCAGCACGATGAGTGGATTTAGGTACGACGATTCTAAGTGAAATAAGTCACACAGAAAAAGACACTTATCATAAGATATCACTTCTAGAGGGAATGTAAAAACCGCTACACTTGAACTGAATTGCAAAACAGAACAGAGTCCCATGTTTAGGAAACACACTATGGCTGCTGAACGGGAAAGGTGAGGTGGGGTGATGCATAAAACAAGGGTTTCAAATTAGCTCCGATACCGTTCCATAAACCCAATATGTAAGAGACAAGACCTATTCCTTTTTCAGTGAACTGGACTCAACACCCCCTATTCACCGCACAAGAATATATCTGACTAGTAAGAATCTTCAAACCTATGTATTGATATCTCTCTGTAAGTGAGTCAAGGGGGTGTAAAGCGGCATAAACACAGCCGTGAAAAGCAGCTAAACCCCATTATAAAAATAAATTACTTTTCAAAACCCGTGAAACAAAGACAGTGAAAGAGAGAGAAATTCTTACAAAATTCGTTCAGGGGCTGTGATGCAACCTGGATTGACCATATCTAGACCCACAGCTGATTGAGACATAAGGGTGGACACTCTTGGGGCTGAGAGGTTCGGTGAGGTTGGGTGAGCCAACGCAGACCCTTTCAAGTAATACTGCATGGTACCCATCCCATGGGTCCCAAATCTCCAGGTTCAAGGGCATCTTCCTACGTCGAAAACAGGCATGAGAAACCCAGAAGATGGTACACCGTGTGATCGGGAAAGGTTTCTAAAACGCACCTCATTTCTCATCTCCTTTGCTCGGGTTCGCCATTCCAGCCGATTTACTAGCCATCTCCCTCCTTGGAGAATCAGCACCTTTAACCTCCTGTTCCGTACAGGTTGCGATTTGTCCTGAGGATGAACGGGAAGAGGGGGAACCAATGAGAGACTAGCTCTAGGTGTTGGGACAGGCACAGGTCACTCTATTTTCCCATCAGGAAGAAGAATCAAGCACAAGCTCAGCCTGCCCCCCAGAACCAGAAGAGGGCCTGAAGCAATCCTGCGCTTTTGCGGCCAGCTCCCAAAAAAGCGAGTTGAAAAATGGAGCTCAGGGGCACTGCAATTCACAGACCTGCAGAGTTTTAAATGATACCTCTCGTCCACAAATATATTAAGGGAAGGCAACGAAGAGGCTTTGAAAGCAAGGCAGAATTGCAGGAAACAGATTTCAGGAGGTAGATTCGAATCGCCTTGAAAGCACATGAAAAGCGGCAAAACGTGGACAATGATGCCCTTGGCCAAAAAGGGCGTATGCGTTTTTTCCTGAATATATTCAGGAAAAAACGCATACGCCCTTTTTGGCCAACCAAGCAACCTGGAAAGGCCAATCAGCGCTCCAAAGAAGTCTCGCTTCCCAGCGGGCAAAAGGGCCATGCGGAAAAAAGTGTCCAAACCAGAAATGCAGGACCGGCCATGGAGAAATGGGAGCCTTGCTACGCTGATGGGTGGGATGTAAATTGCCAACAGCCACTCTGGAGAAGTGTACGGTGTGTTCTGAAACATCTAAAAAACACAGCTTGGAGAGCATAGGGCACTTCCACTCATGGGCGTATAAATTGGGAAAACTAAAAATCAGCAAGACACAGGCACCCCAAAGTTTAGGGCTGCTCTGTGGACAAGAACCCCCACTTCATTACACCTTAAATATCCTAGGAAAGAGAAAAATGGATAAAGAAGTTGTGGTCCTCACGTACAATGGAATATCACTCAGCCATGAAATCAACGTCATAAGGCTAGTAGCAGCACGATGAGTGGATTTAGGTACGACGATTCTAAGTGAAATAAGTCACACAGAAAAAGACACTTATCATAATATATCACTTCTAGAGGGAATGTAAAAACCGCTACACTTGAACTGAATTGCAAAACAGAACAGAGTCCCACGTTTAGGAAACACACTATGGCTGCTGAACGGGAAAGGTGAGGTGGGGTGATGCATAAAACAAGGGTTTCAAATTAGCTCCGATACCGTTCCATAAACCCAATATGTAAGAGACAAGACCTATTCCTTTTTCAGTGAACTGGACTCAACACCCCCTATTCACCGCACAAGAATATATCTGACTAGTAAGAATCTTCAAACCTATGTATTGATATCTCTCTGTAAGTGAGTCAAGGGGGTGTAAAGCGGCATAAACACAGCCGTGAAAAGCAGCTAAACCCCATTATAAAACTAAATTACTTTTCAAAACCCGTGAAACAAAGACAGTGAAAGAGAGAGAAATTCTTACAAAATTCGTTCAGGGGCTGTGATGCAACCTGGATTGACCATATCTAGACCCACAGCTGATTGAGACATAAGGGTGGACACTCTTGGGGCTGAGAGGTTCGGTGAGGTTGGGTGAGCCAACGCAGACCCTTTCAAGTAATACTGCATGGTACCCATCCCATGGGTCCCAAATCTGCAGGTTCAAGGGCATCTTCCTACGTCGAAAACAGGCATGAGAAACCCAGAAGATGGTACACCGTGTGATCGGGAAAGGTTTCTAAAACGCACCTCATTTCTCATCTCCTTTGCTCGGGTTCGCCATTCCAGCCGATTTACTAGCAATCTCCCTCCTTGGAGAATCAGCACCTTTAACCTCCTGTTCCGTACAGGTTGCAATTTGTCCTGAGGATGAACGGGAAGAGGGGGAACCAATGAGAGACTAGCTCTAGGTGTTGGGACAGGCACAGGTCACTCTATTTTCCCATCAGGAAGAAGAATCAAGCACAAGCTCAGCCTGCCCCCCAGAACCAGAAGAGGGCCTGAAGCAATCCTGCGCTTTTGCGGCCAGCTCCCAAAAAAGCGAGTTGAAAAATGGAGCTCAGGGGCACTGCAATTCACAAACCTGCAGAGTTTTAAATGATACCTCTCTTCCACAAATATATTAAGGGAAGGCAACGAAGAGGCTTTGAAAGCAAGGCAGAATTGCAGGAAACAGATTTCAGGAGGTAGATTCGAATCGCCTTGAAAGCACATGAAAAGCGGCAAAACGTGGACAATGATGCCCTTGGCCAAAAAGGGCGTATGCGTTTTTTCCTGAATATATTCAGGAAAAAACGCATACGCCCTTTTTGGCCAACCAAGCAACCTGGAAAGGCCAATCAGCGCTCCAAAGAAGTCTCGCTTCCCAGCGGGCAAAAGGGCCATGGGGAAAAAAGTGTCCAAACCAGAAATGCAGGACCGGCCATGGAGAAATGGGAGCCTTGCTACGCTGATGGGTGGGATGTAAATTGCCAACAGGCACTCCGGAGAAGTGTACGGTGTGTTCTGAAACATCTAAAAACACAGCTTGGAGAGCATAGGGCACTTCCACTCATGGGCGTATGAATTGGGAAAACTAAAAATCAGCAAGACACAGGCACCCCAAAGTTTAGGGCTGCTCTGTGGACAAGAACCCCCACTTCATTACACCTTAAATATCCTAGGAAAGAGAAAAATGGATAAAGAAGTTGTGGTCCTCATGTACAATGGAATATCACTCAGCCATGAAATCAACGTCATAAGGCTAGTAGCAGCACGATGAGTGGATTTAGGTACGACGATTCTAAGTGAAATAAGTCACACAGAAAAAGACACTTATCATAAGATATCACTTCTAGAGGGAATGTAAAAACCGCTACACTTGAACTGAATTGCAAAACAGAACAGAGTCCCACGTTTAGGAAACACACTATGGCTGCTGAACGGGAAAGGTGAGGTGGGGTGATGCATAAAACAAGGGTTTCAAATTAGCTCCGATACCGTTCCATAAACCCAATATGTAAGAGACAAGACCTATTCCTTTTTCAGTGAACTGGACTCAATACCCCCTATTCACCGCACAAGAATATATCTGACTAGTAAGAATCTTCAAACCTATGTATTGATATCTCTCTGTAAGTGAGTCAAAGGGGTGTAAATCGGCATAAACACAGCCGTGAAAAGCAGCTAAACCCCATTATAAAAATAAATTACTTTTCAAAACCCGTGAAACAAAGACAGTGAAAGAGAGAGAAATTCTTACAAAATTCTTTCAGGGGCTGTGATGCAACCTGGATTGACCATATCTAGACCCACAGCTGATTGAGACATAAGGGTGGACACTCTTGGGGCTGAGAGGTTCGGTGAGGTTGGGTGAGCCAACGCAGACCCTTTCAAGTAATACTGCATGGTACCCATCCCATGGGTCCCAAATCTCCAGGTTCAAGGGCATCTTCCTACGTCGAAAACAGGCATGAGAAACCCAGAAGATGGTACACCGTGTGATCGGGAAAGGTTTCTAAAACGCACCTCATTTCTCATCTCCTTTGCTCGGGTTCGCCATTCCAGCCGATTTACTAGCCATCTCCCTCCTTGGAGAATCAGCACCTTTAACCTCCTGTTCCGTACAGGTTGCAATTTGTCCTGAGGATGAACGGGAAGAGGGGGAACCAATGAGAGACTAGCTCTAGGTGTTGGGACAGGCACAGGTCACTCTATTTTCCCATCAGGAAGAAGAATTAAGCACAAGCTCAGCCTGCCCCCCAGAACCAGAAGAGGGCCTGAAGCAATCCTGCGCTTTTGCGGCCAGCTCCCAAAAAAGCGAGTTGAAAAATGGAGCTCAGGGGCACTGCAATTCACAGACCTGCAGAGTTTTAAATGATACCTCTCGTCCACAAATATATTAAGGGAAGGCAACGAAGAGGCTTTGAAAGCAAGGCAGAATTGCAGGAAACAGATTTCAGGAGGTAGATTCGAATCGCCTTGAAAGCACATGAAAAGCGGCAAAACGTGGACAATGATGCCCTTGGCCAAAAAGGGCGTATGCGTTTTTTCCTGAATATATTCAGGAAAAAACGCATACGCCCTTTTTGGCCAACCAAGCAACCTGGAAAGGCGAATCAGCGCTCCAAAGAAGTCTCGCTTCCCAGCGGGCAAAAGGGCCATGCGGAAAAAAGTGTCCAAACCAGAAATGCAGGACCGGCCATGGAGAAATGGGAGCCTTGCTACGCTGATGGGTGGGATGTAAATTGCCAACAGCCACTCTGGAGAAGTGTACGGTGTGTTCTGAAACATCTAAAAAACACAGCTTGGAGAGCATAGGGCACTTCCACTCATGGGCGTATAAATTGGGAAAACTAAAAATCAGCAAGACACAGGCACCCCAAAGTTTAGGGCTGCTCTGTGGACAAGAACCCCCACTTCATTACACCTTAAATATCCTAGGAAAGAGAAAAATGGATAAAGAAGTTGTGGTCCTCATGTACAATGGAATATCACTCAGCCATGAAATCAACGTCATAAGGCTAGTAGCAGCACGATGAGTGGATTTAGGTACGACGATTCTAAGTGAAATAAGTCACACAGAAAAAGACACTTATCATAAGATATCACTTCTAGAGGGAATGTAAAAAACGCTACACTTGAACTGAATTGCAAAACAGAACAGAGTCCCACGTTTAGGAAACACACTATGGCTGCTGAACGGGAAAGGTGAGGTGGGGTGATGCATAAAACAAGGGTTTCAAATTAGCTCAGATACCGTTCCATAAACCCAATATGTAAGAGACAAGACCTATTCCTTTTTCAGTGAACTGGACTCAACACCCCCTATTCACCGCACAAGAATATATCTGACTAGTAAGAATCTTCAAACCTATATATTGATATCTCTCTGTAAGTGAGTCAAGGGGGTGTAAAGTGGCATAAACACAGCCGTGAAAAGCAGCTAAACCCCATTATAAAAATAAATTACTTTTCAAAACCCGTGAAACAAAGACAGTGAAAGAGAGAGAAATTCTTACAAAATTCGTTCAGGGGCTGTGATGCAACCTGGATTGACCATATCTAGACCCACAGCTGATTGAGACATAAGGGTGGACACTCTTGGGGCTGAGAGGTTCGGTGAGGTTGGGTGAGCCAACGCAGACCCTTTCAAGTAATACTGCATGGTACCCATCCCATGGGTCCCAAATCTCCAGGTTCAAGGGCATCTTCCTACGTCGAAAACAGGCATGAGAAACCCAGAAGATGGTACACCGTGTGATCGGGAAAGGTTTCTAAAACGCACCTCATTTCTCATCTCCTTTGCTCGGGTTCGCCATTCCAGCCGATTTACTAGCCATCTCCCTCCTTGGAGAATCAGCACCTTTAACCTCCTGTTCCGTACAGGTTGCGATTTGTCCTGAGGATGAACGGGAAGAGGGGGAACCAATGAGAGACTAGCTCTAGGTGTTGGGACAGGCACAGGTCACTCTATTTTCCCATCAGGAAGAAGAATCAAGCACAAGCTCAGCCTGCCCCCCAGAACCAGAAGAGGGCCTGAAGCAATCCTGCGCTTTTGCGGCCAGCTCCCAAAAAAGCGAGTTGAAAAATGGAGCTCAGGGGCACTGCAATTCACAGACCTGCAGAGTTTTAAATGATACCTCTCGTCCACAAATATATTAAGGGAAGGCAACGAAGAGGCTTTGAAAGCAAGGCAGAATTGCAGGAAACAGATTTCAGGAGGTAGATTCGAATCGCCTTGAAAGCACATGAAAAGCGGCAAAACGTGGACAATGATGCCCTTGGCCAAAAAGGGCGTATGCGTTTTTTCCTGAATATATTCAGGAAAAAACGCATACGCCCTTTTTGGCCAACCAAGCAACCTGGAAAGGCCAATCAGCGCTCCAAAGAAGTCTCGCTTCCCAGCGGGCAAAAGGGCCATGCGGAAAAAAGTGTCCAAACCAGAAATGCAGGACCGGCCATGGAGAAATGGGAGCCTTGCTACGCTGATGGGTGGGATGTAAATTGCCAACAGCCACTCTGGAGAAGTGTACGGTGTGTTCTGAAACATCTAAAAAACACAGCTTGGAGAGCATAGGGCACTTCCACTCATGGGCGTATAAATTGGGAAAACTAAAAATCAGCAAGACACAGGCACCCCAAAGTTTAGGGCTGCTCTGTGGACAAGAACCCCCACTTCATTACACCTTAAATATCCTAGGAAAGAGAAAAATGGATAAAGAAGTTGTGGTCCTCACGTACAATGGAATATCACTCAGCCATGAAATCAACGTCATAAGGCTAGTAGCAGCACGATGAGTGGATTTAGGTACGACGATTCTAAGTGAAATAAGTCACACAGAAAAAGACACTTATCATAATATATCACTTCTAGAGGGAATGTAAAAACCGCTACACTTGAACTGAATTGCAAAACAGAACAGAGTCCCACGTTTAGGAAACACACTATGGCTGCTGAACGGGAAAGGTGAGGTGGGGTGATGCATAAAACAAGGGTTTCAAATTAGCTCCGATACCGTTCCATAAACCCAATATGTAAGAGACAAGACCTATTCCTTTTTCAGTGAACTGGACTCAACACCCCCTATTCACCGCACAAGAATATATCTGACTAGTAAGAATCTTCAAACCTATGTATTGATATCTCTCTGTAAGTGAGTCAAGGGGGTGTAAAGCGGCATAAACACAGCCGTGAAAAGCAGCTAAACCCCATTATAAAACTAAATTACTTTTCAAAACCCGTGAAACAAAGACAGTGAAAGAGAGAGAAATTCTTACAAAATTCGTTCAGGGGCTGTGATGCAACCTGGATTGACCATATCTAGACCCACAGCTGATTGAGACATAAGGGTGGACACTCTTGGGGCTGAGAGGTTCGGTGAGGTTGGGTGAGCCAACGCAGACCCTTTCAAGTAATACTGCATGGTACCCATCCCATGGGTCCCAAATCTGCAGGTTCAAGGGCATCTTCCTACGTCGAAAACAGGCATGAGAAACCCAGAAGATGGTACACCGTGTGATCGGGAAAGGTTTCTAAAACGCACCTCATTTCTCATCTCCTTTGCTCGGGTTCGCCATTCCAGCCGATTTACTAGCAATCTCCCTCCTTGGAGAATCAGCACCTTTAACCTCCTGTTCCGTACAGGTTGCAATTTGTCCTGAGGATGAACGGGAAGAGGGGGAACCAATGAGAGACTAGCTCTAGGTGTTGGGACAGGCACAGGTCACTCTATTTTCCCATCAGGAAGAAGAATCAAGCACAAGCTCAGCCTGCCCCCCAGAACCAGAAGAGGGCCTGAAGCAATCCTGCGCTTTTGCGGCCAGCTCCCAAAAAAGCGAGTTGAAAAATGGAGCTCAGGGGCACTGCAATTCACAAACCTGCAGAGTTTTAAATGATACCTCTCTTCCACAAATATATTAAGGGAAGGCAACGAAGAGGCTTTGAAAGCAAGGCAGAATTGCAGGAAACAGATTTCAGGAGGTAGATTCGAATCGCCTTGAAAGCACATGAAAAGCGGCAAAACGTGGACAATGATGCCCTTGGCCAAAAAGGGCGTATGCGTTTTTTCCTGAATATATTCAGGAAAAAACGCATACGCCCTTTTTGGCCAACCAAGCAACCTGGAAAGGCCAATCAGCGCTCCAAAGAAGTCTCGCTTCCCAGCGGGCAAAAGGGCCATGGGGAAAAAAGTGTCCAAACCAGAAATGCAGGACCGGCCATGGAGAAATGGGAGCCTTGCTACGCTGATGGGTGGGATGTAAATTGCCAACAGGCACTCCGGAGAAGTGTACGGTGTGTTCTGAAACATCTAAAAACACAGCTTGGAGAGCATAGGGCACTTCCACTCATGGGCGTATGAATTGGGAAAACTAAAAATCAGCAAGACACAGGCACCCCAAAGTTTAGGGCTGCTCTGTGGACAAGAACCCCCACTTCATTACACCTTAAATATCCTAGGAAAGAGAAAAATGGATAAAGAAGTTGTGGTCCTCATGTACAATGGAATATCACTCAGCCATGAAATCAACGTCATAAGGCTAGTAGCAGCACGATGAGTGGATTTAGGTACGACGATTCTAAGTGAAATAAGTCACACAGAAAAAGACACTTATCATAAGATATCACTTCTAGAGGGAATGTAAAAACCGCTACACTTGAACTGAATTGCAAAACAGAACAGAGTCCCACGTTTAGGAAACACACTATGGCTGCTGAACGGGAAAGGTGAGGTGGGGTGATGCATAAAACAAGGGTTTCAAATTAGCTCCGATACCGTTCCATAAACCCAATATGTAAGAGACAAGACCTATTCCTTTTTCAGTGAACTGGACTCAATACCCCCTATTCACCGCACAAGAATATATCTGACTAGTAAGAATCTTCAAACCTATGTATTGATATCTCTCTGTAAGTGAGTCAAAGGGGTGTAAAGCGGCATAAACACAGCCGTGAAAAGCAGCTAAACCCCATTATAAAAATAAATTACTTTTCAAAACCCGTGAAACAAAGACAGTGAAAGAGAGAGAAATTCTTACAAAATTCTTTCAGGGGCTGTGATGCAACCTGGATTGACCATATCTAGACCCACAGCTGATTGAGACATAAGGGTGGACACTCTTGGGGCTGAGAGGTTCGGTGAGGTTGGGTGAGCCAACGCAGACCCTTTCAAGTAATACTGCATGGTACCCATCCCATGGGTCCCAAATCTCCAGGTTCAAGGGCATCTTCCTACGTCGAAAACAGGCATGAGAAACCCAGAAGATGGTACACCGTGTGATCGGGAAAGGTTTCTAAAACGCACCTCATTTCTCATCTCCTTTGCTCGGGTTCGCCATTCCAGCCGATTTACTAGCCATCTCCCTCCTTGGAGAATCAGCACCTTTAACCTCCTGTTCCGTACAGGTTGCAATTTGTCCTGAGGATGAACGGGAAGAGGGGGAACCAATGAGAGACTAGCTCTAGGTGTTGGGACAGGCACAGGTCACTCTATTTTCCCATCAGGAAGAAGAATTAAGCACAAGCTCAGCCTGCCCCCCAGAACCAGAAGAGGGCCTGAAGCAATCCTGCGCTTTTGCGGCCAGCTCCCAAAAAAGCGAGTTGAAAAATGGAGCTCAGGGGCACTGCAATTCACAGACCTGCAGAGTTTTAAATGATACCTCTCGTCCACAAATATATTAAGGGAAGGCAACGAAGAGGCTTTGAAAGCAAGGCAGAATTGCAGGAAACAGATTTCAGGAGGTAGATTCGAATCGCCTTGAAAGCACATGAAAAGCGGCAAAACGTGGACAATGATGCCCTTGGCCAAAAAGGGCGTATGCGTTTTTTCCTGAATATATTCAGGAAAAAACGCATACGCCCTTTTTGGCCAACCAAGCAACCTGGAAAGGCGAATCAGCGCTCCAAAGAAGTCTCGCTTCCCAGCGGGCAAAAGGGCCATGCGGAAAAAAGTGTCCAAACCAGAAATGCAGGACCGGCCATGGAGAAATGGGAGCCTTGCTACGCTGATGGGTGGGATGTAAATTGCCAACAGCCACTCTGGAGAAGTGTACGGTGTGTTCTGAAACATCTAAAAAACACAGCTTGGAGAGCATAGGGCACTTCCACTCATGGGCGTATAAATTGGGAAAACTAAAAATCAGCAAGACACAGGCACCCCAAAGTTTAGGGCTGCTCTGTGGACAAGAACCCCCACTTCATTACACCTTAAATATCCTAGGAAAGAGAAAAATGGATAAAGAAGTTGTGGTCCTCATGTACAATGGAATATCACTCAGCCATGAAATCAACGTCATAAGGCTAGTAGCAGCACGATGAGTGGATTTAGGTACGACGATTCTAAGTGAAATAAGTCACACAGAAAAAGACACTTATCATAAGATATCACTTCTAGAGGGAATGTAAAAAACGCTACACTTGAACTGAATTGCAAAACAGAACAGAGTCCCACGTTTAGGAAACACACTATGGCTGCTGAACGGGAAAGGTGAGGTGGGGTGATGCATAAAACAAGGGTTTCAAATTAGCTCAGATACCGTTCCATAAACCCAATATGTAAGAGACAAGACCTATTCCTTTTTCAGTGAACTGGACTCAACACCCCCTATTCACCGCACAAGAATATATCTGACTAGTAAGAATCTTCAAACCTATATATTGATATCTCTCTGTAAGTGAGTCAAGGGGGTGTAAAGTGGCATAAACACAGCCGTGAAAAGCAGCTAAACCCCATTATAAAAATAAATTACTTTTCAAAACCCGTGAAACAAAGACAGTGAAAGAGAGAGAAATTCTTACAAAATTCGTTCAGGGGCTGTGATGCAACCTGGATTGACCATATCTAGACCCACAGCTGATTGAGACATAAGGGTGGACACTCTTGGGGCTGAGAGGTTCGGTGAGGTTGGGTGAGCCAACGCAGACCCTTTCAAGTAATACTGCATGGTACCCATCCAATGGGTCCCAAATCTCCAGGTTCAAGGGCATCTTCCTACGTCGAAAACAGGCATGAGAAACCCAGAAGATGGTACACCGTGTGATTGGGAAAGGTTTCCTAAACGCACCTCATTTCTCATCTCCTTTGCTCGGGTTCGCCATTCCAGCCGATTTACTAGCCATCTCCCTCCTTGGAGAATCAGCACCTTTAACCTCCTGTTCCGTACAGGTTGCAATTTGTCCTGAGGATGAACGGGAAGAGGGGGAACCAATGAGAGACAAGCTCTAGGTGTTGGGACAGGCACAGGTCACTCTATTTTCCCATCAGGAAGAAGAATTAAGCACAAGCTCAGCCTGCCCCCCAGAACCAGAAGAGGGCCTGAAGCAATCCTGCGCTTTGGCGGCCAGCTCCCAAAAAAGCGAGTTGAAAAATGGAGCTCAGGGGCACTGCAATTCACAAACCTGCAGAGTTTTAAATGATACCTCTCGTCCACAAATATATTAAGGGAAGGCAACGAAGAGGCTTTGAAAGCAAGGCAGAATTGCAGGAAACAGATTTCAGGAGGTAGATTCGAATCGCCTTGAAAGCACATGAAAAGCGGCAAAACGTGGACAATGATGCCCTTGGCCAAAAAGGGCGTATGCGTTTTTTCCTGAATATATTCAGGAAAAAACGCATACGCCCTTTTTGGCCAACCAAGCAACCTGGAAAGGCCAATCAGCGCTCCAAAGAAGTCTCGCTTCCCAGCGGGCAAAAGGGCCATGCGGAAAAAAGTGTCCAAACCAGAAATGCAGGACCGGCCATGGAGAAATGGGAGCCTTGCTACGCTGATGGGTGGGATGTAAATTGCCAACAGGCACTCCGGAGAAGTGTACGGTGTGTTCTGAAACATCTAAAAACACAGCTTGGAGAGCATAGGGCACTTCCACTCATGGCCGTATGAATTGGGAAAACTAAAAATCAGCAAGACACAGGCACCCCAAAGTTTAGGGCTGCTCTGTGGACAAGAACCCCCACTTCATTACACCTTCAATATCCTAGGAAAGAGAAAAATGGATAAAGAAGTTGTGGTCCTCATGTACAATGGAATATCACTCAGCCATGAAATCAACGTCATAAGGCTAGTAGCAGCACGATGAGTGGATTTAGGTACGACGATTCTAAGTGAAATAAGTCACACAGAAAAAGACACTTATCATAAGATATCACTTCTAGAGGGAATGTAAAAACCGCTACACTTGAACTGAATTGCAAAACAGAACAGAGTCCCACGTTTAGGAAACACACTATGGCTGCTGAACGGGAAAGGTGAGGTGGGGTGATGCATAAAACAAGGGTTTCAAATTAGCTCCGATACCGTTCCATAAACCCAATATGTAAGAGACAAGACCTATTCCTTTTTCAGTGAACTGGACTCAACACCCCCTATTCACCGCACAAGAATATATCTGACTAGTAAGAATCTTCAAACCTATGTATTGATATCTCTCTGTAAGTGAGTCAAGGGGGTGTAAAGCGGCATAAACACAGCCGTGAAAAGCAGCTAAACCCCATTATAAAAATAAATTACTTTTCAAAACCCGTGAAACAAAGACAGTGAAAGAGAGAGAAATTCTTACAAAATTCTTTCAGGGGCTGTGATGCAACCTGGATTGACCATATCTAGACCCACAGCTGATTGAGACATAAGGGTGGACACTCTTGGGGCTGAGAGGTTCGGTGAGGTTGGGTGAGCCAACGCAGACCCTTTCAAGTAATACTGCATGGTACCCATCCCATGGGTCCCAAATCTCCAGGTTCAAGGGCATCTTCCTACGTCGAAAACAGGCATGAGAAACCCAGAAGATGGTACACCGTGTGATTGGGAAAGGTTTCTAAAACGCACCTCATTTCTCATCTCCTTTGCTCGGGTTCGCCATTCCAGCCGATTTACTAGCCATCTCCCTCCTTGGAGAATCAGCACCTTTAACCTCCTGTTCCGTACAGGTTGCAAATTGTCCTGAGGATGAAGGGGAAGAGGGGGAACCAATGAGAGACTAGCTCTAGGTGTTGGGACAGGCACAGGTCACTCTATTTTCCCATCAGGAAGAAGAATTAAGCACAAGCTCAGCCTGCCCCCCAGAACCAGAAGAGGGCCAGAAGCAATCCTGCGCTTTTGCGGCCAGCTCCCAAAAAAGCGAGTTGAAAAATGGAGCTCAGGGGCACTGCAATTCACAAACCTGCAGAGTTTTAAATGATACCTCTCGTCCACAAATATATTAAGGGAAGGCAACGAAGAGGCTTTGAAAGCAAGGCAGAATTGCAGGAAACAGATTTCAGGAGGTAGATTCGAATCGCCTTGAAAGCACATGAAAAGCGGCAAAACGTGGACAATGATGCCCTTGGCCAAAAAGGGCGTATGCGTTTTTTCCTGAATATATTCAGGAAAAAACGCATACGCCCTTTTTGGCCAACCAAGCAACCTGGAAAGGCCAATCAGCGCTCCAAAGAAGTCTCGCTTCCCAGCGGGCAAAAGGGCCATGCGGAAAAAAGTGTCCAAACCAGAAATGCAGGACCGGCCATGGAGAAATGGGAGCCTTGCTACGCTGATGGGTGGGATGTAAATTGCCAACAGGCACTCCGGAGAAGTGTACGGTGTGTTCTGAAACATCTAAAAACACAGCTTGGAGAGCATAGGGCACTTCCACTCATGGCCGTATGAATTGGGAAAACTAAAAATCAGCAAGACACAGGCACCCCAAAGTTTAGGGCTGCTCTGTGGACAAGAACCCCCACTTCATTACACCTTCAATATCCTAGGAAAGAGAAAAATGGATAAAGAAGTTGTGGTCCTCATGTACAATGGAATATCACTCAGCCATGAAATCAACGTCATAAGGCTAGTAGCAGCACGATGAGTGGATTTAGGTACGACGATTCTAAGTGAAATAAGTCACACAGAAAAAGACACTTATCATAAGATATCACTTCTAGAGGGAATGTAAAAACCGCTACACTTGAACTGAATTGCAAAACAGAACAGAGTCCCACGTTTAGGAAACACACTATGGCTGCTGAACGGGAAAGGTGAGGTGGGGTGATGCATAAAACAAGGGTTTCAAATTAGCTCCGATACCGTTCCATAAACCCAATATGTAAGAGACAAGACCTATTCCTTTTTCAGTGAACTGGACTCAACACCCCCTATTCACCGCACAAGAATATATCTGACTAGTAAGAATCTTCAAACCTATGTATTGATATCTCTCTGTAAGTGAGTCAAGGGGGTGTAAAGCGGCATAAACACAGCCGTGAAAAGCAGCTAAACCCCATTATAAAAATAAATTACTTTTCAAAACCCGTGAAACAAAGACAGTGAAAGAGAGAGAAATTCTTACAAAATTCGTTCAGGGGCTGTGATGCAACCTGGATTGACCATATCTAGACCCACAGCTGATTGAGACATAAGGGTGGACACTCTTGGGGCTGAGAGGTTCGGTGAGGTTGGGTGAGCCAACGCAGACCCTTTCAAGTAATACTGCATGGTACCCATCCCATGGGTCCCAAATCTCCAGGTTCAAGGGCATCTTCCTACGTCGAAAACAGGCATGAGAAACCCAGAAGATGGTACACCGTGTGATCGGGAAAGGTTTCTAAAACGCACCTCATTTCTCATCTCCTTTGCTCGGGTTCGCCATTCCAGCCGATTTACTAGCCATCTCCCTCCTTGGAGAATCAGCACCTTTAACCTCCTGTTCCGTACAGGTTGCGATTTGTCCTGAGGATGAACGGGAAGAGGGGGAACCAATGAGAGACTAGCTCTAGGTGTTGGGACAGGCACAGGTCACTCTATTTTCCCATCAGGAAGAAGAATCAAGCACAAGCTCAGCCTGCCCCCCAGAACCAGAAGAGGGCCTGAAGCAATCCTGCGCTTTTGCGGCCAGCTCCCAAAAAAGCGAGTTGAAAAATGGAGCTCAGGGGCACTGCAATTCACAGACCTGCAGAGTTTTAAATGATACCTCTCGTCCACAAATATATTAAGGGAAGGCAACGAAGAGGCTTTGAAAGCAAGGCAGAATTGCAGGAAACAGATTTCAGGAGGTAGATTCGAATCGCCTTGAAAGCACATGAAAAGCGGCAAAACGTGGACAATGATGCCCTTGGCCAAAAAGGGCGTATGCGTTTTTTCCTGAATATATTCAGGAAAAAACGCATACGCCCTTTTTGGCCAACCAAGCAACCTGGAAAGGCCAATCAGCGCTCCAAAGAAGTCTCGCTTCCCAGCGGGCAAAAGGGCCATGCGGAAAAAAGTGTCCAAACCAGAAATGCAGGACCGGCCATGGAGAAATGGGAGCCTTGCTACGCTGATGGGTGGGATGTAAATTGCCAACAGCCACTCTGGAGAAGTGTACGGTGTGTTCTGAAACATCTAAAAAACACAGCTTGGAGAGCATAGGGCACTTCCACTCATGGGCGTATAAATTGGGAAAACTAAAAATCAGCAAGACACAGGCACCCCAAAGTTTAGGGCTGCTCTGTGGACAAGAACCCCCACTTCATTACACCTTAAATATCCTAGGAAAGAGAAAAATGGATAAAGAAGTTGTGGTCCTCACGTACAATGGAATATCACTCAGCCATGAAATCAACGTCATAAGGCTAGTAGCAGCACGATGAGTGGATTTAGGTACGACGATTCTAAGTGAAATAAGTCACACAGAGAAAGACACTTATCATAAGATATCACTTAGAGAGGGAATGTAAAAACCGCTACACTTGAACTGAATTACAAAACAGAACAGAGTCACACGTTCAGAAAACACACTATGGCTGCTGAACGGGAAAGGTGAGGTGGGGTGATGCATAAAACAAGGGTTTCAAATTAGCTCCGATACCGTTCCATAAACCCAATATGTAAGAGACAAGACCTATTCCTTTTTCAGTGAACTGGACTAAACACCCCCTATTCACCGCACAAGAATATATCTGACTAGTAAGAATCTTCAAACCTATGTATTGATATCTCTCTGTAAGTGAGTCAAGGGGGTGTAAAGCGGCATAAACACAGCCGTGAAAAGCAGCTAAACCCCATTATAAAAATAAATTACTTTTCAAAACCCGTGAAACAAAGGCAGTGAAAGAGAGAGAAATTCTTACAAAATTCGTTCAGGGGCCGTGATGCAACCTGGATTGACCATATCTAGACCCACAGCTGATTGAGACATAAGGGTGGACACTCTTGGGGCTGAGAGGTTCGGTGAGGTTGGGTGAGCCAACGCAGACCCTTTCAAGTAATACTGCATGGTACCCATCCCATGGGTCCCAAATCTCCAGGTTCAAGGGCATCTTCCTACGTCGAAAACAGGCATGAGAAACCCAGAAGATGGTACACCGTGTGATCGGGAAAGGTTTCTAAAACGCACCTCATTTCTCATCTCCTTTGCTCGGGTTCGCCATTCCAGCCGATTTACTAGCCATCTCCCTCCTTGGAGAATCAGCACCTTTAACCTCCTGTTCCGTACAGGTTGCAATTTGTCCTGAGGATGAACGGGAAGAGGGGGAACCAATGAGAGACTAGCTCTAGGTGTTGGGACAGGCACAGGTCACTCTATTTTCCCATCAGGAAGAAGAATTAAGCACAAGCTCAGCCTGCCCCCCAGATCCAGAAGAGGGCCTGAAGCAATCCTGCGCTTTTGCGGCCAGCTCCCAAAAAAGCGAGTTGAAAAATGGAGCTCAGGGGCACTGCAATTCACAAACCTGCAGAGTTTTAAATGATACCTCTCGTCCACAAATATATTAAGGGAAGGCAACGAAGAGGCTTTGAAAGCAAGGCAGAATTGCAGGAAACAGATTTCAGGAGGTAGATTCGAATCGCCTTGAAAGCACATGAAAAGCGGCAAAACGTGGACAATGATGCCCTTGGCCAAAAAGGGCGTATGCGTTTTTTCCTGAATATATTCAGGAAAAAACGCATACGCCCTTTTTGGCCAACCAAGCAACCTGGAAAGGCCAATCAGCGCTCCAAAGAAGTCTCGCTTCCCAGCGGGCAAAAGGGCCATGCGGAAAAAAGTGTCCAAACCAGAAATGCAGGACCGGCCATGGAGAAATGGGAGCCTTGCTTCGCTGATGGGTGGGATGTAAATTGCCAACAGCCACTCTGGAGAAGTGTACGGTGTGTTCTGAAATATCTAAAAAACACAGCTTGGAGAGCATAGGGCACTTCCACTCATGGGCGTATAAATTGGGAAAACTAAAAATCAGCAAGACACAGGCACCCCAAAGTTTAGGGCTGCTCTGTTGACAAGAACCCCCACTTCATTACACCTTAAATATCCTAGGAAAGCGAAAAATGAATAAAGAAGTTGTGGTCCTCATGTACAATGGAATATCACTCAGCCATGAAATCCACGTCATAATGCTAGTAGCAGCACGATGAGTGGATTTAGGTACGACGATTCTAAGTGAAATAAGTCACACAGAAAAAGACACTTATCATAAGATATCACTTAGAGAGGGAATGTAAAAACCGCTACACTTGAACTGAATTACAAAACAGAACAGAGTCACACGTTCAGAAAACACACTATGGCTGCTGAACGGGAAAGGTGAGGTGGGGTGATGCATAAAACAAGGGTTTCAAATTAGCTCAGATACCGTTCCATAAACCCAATATGTAAGAGACAAGACCTATTCCTTTTTCGGTGAACTGGACTCAACACCCCCTATTCACCGCACAAGAATATATCTGACTAGTAAGAATCTTCAAACCTATGTATTGATATCTCTCTGTAAGTGAGTCAAGGGGGTGTAAAGCGGCATAAACACAGCCGTGAAAAGCAGCTAAACCCCATTATAAAAATAAATTACTTTTCAAAACCCGTGAAACAAAGGCAGTGAAAGAGAGAGAAATTCTTACAAAATTCGTTCAGGGGCCGTGATGCAACCTGGATTGACCATATCTAGACCCACAGCTGATTGAGACATAAGGGTGGACACTCTTGGGGCTGAGAGGTTCGGTGAGGTTGGGTGAGCCAACGCAGACCCTTTCAAGTAATACTGCATGGTACCCATCCCATGGGTCCCAAATCTCCAGGTTCAAGGGCATCTTCCTACGTCGAAAACAGGCATGAGAAACCCAGAAGATGGTACACCGTGTGATCGGGAAAGGTTTCTAAAACGCACCTCATTTCTCATCTCCTTTGCTCGGGTTCGCCATTCCAGCCGATTTACTAGCCATCTCCCTCCTTGGAGAATCAGCACCTTTAACCTCCTGTTCCGTACAGGTTGCAATTTGTCCTGAGGATGAACGGGAAGAGGGGGAACCAATGAGAGACTAGCTCTAGGTGTTGGGACAGGCACAGGTCACTCTATTTTCCCATCAGGAAGAAGAATTAAGCACAAGCTCAGCCTGCCCCCCAGAACCAGAAGAGGGCCTGAAGCAATCCTGCACTTTTGCGGCCAGCTCCCAAAAAAGCGAGTTGAAAAATGGAGCTCAGGGGCACTGCAATTCACAAACCTGCAGAGTTTTAAATGATACCTCTCGTCCACAAATATATTAAGGGAAGGCAACGAAGAGTCTTTGAAAGCAAGGCAGAATTGCAGGAAACAGATTTCAGGAGGTAGATTCGAATCGCCTTGAAAGCACATGAAAAGCGGCAAAACTTGGACAATGATGCCCTTGGCCAAAAAGGGCGTATGCGTTTTTTCCTGAATATATTCAGGAAAAAACGCATACGCCCTTTTTGGCCAACCAAGCAACCTGGAAAGGCCAATCAGCGCTCCAAAGAAGTCTCGCTTCCCAGCGGGCAAAAGGGCCATGCGGAAAAAAGTGTCCAAACCAGAAATGCAGGACCGGCCATGGAGAAATGGGAGCCTTGCTACGCTGATGGGTGGGATGTAAATTGCCAACAGCCACTCTGGAGAAGTGTACGGTGTGTTCTGAAACATCTAAAAAACATAGCTTGGAGAGCATAGGCCACTTCCACTCATGGGCGTATAAATTGAGAAAACTAAAAATCAGCAATACACAGGCACCCCAAAGTTTAGGGCTGCTCTGTTGACAAGAACCCCCACTTCATTACACCTTAAATATCCTAGGAAAGAGAAAAATGGATAAAGAAGTTGTGGTCCTCACGTACAATGGAATATCACTCAGCCATGAAATCCACGTCATAAGGCTAGTAGCAGCACGATGAGTGGATTTAGGTACGACGATTCTAAGTGAAATAAGTCACACAGAGAAAGACACTTATCATAAGATATCACTTAGAGAGGGAATGTAAAAACCGCTACACTTGAACTGAATTACAAAACAGAACAGAGTCACACGTTCAGAAAACACACTATGGCTGCTGAACGGGAAAGGTGAGGTGGGGTGATGCATAAAACAAGGGTTTCAAATTAGCTCCGATACCGTTCCATAAACCCAATATGTAAGAGACAAGACCTATTCCTTTTTCAGTGAACTGGACTAAACACCCCCTATTCACCGCACAAGAATATATCTGACTAGTAAGAATCTTCAAACCTATGTATTGATATCTCTCTGTAAGTGAGTCAAGGGGGTGTAAAGCGGCATAAACACAGCCGTGAAAAGCAGCTAAACCCCATTATAAAAATAAATTACTTTTCAAAACCCGTGAAACAAAGGCAGTGAAAGAGAGAGAAATTCTTACAAAATTCGTTCAGGGGCTGTGATGCAACCTGGATTGACCATATCTAGACCCACAGCTGATTGAGACATAAGGGTGGACACTCTTGGGGCTGAGAGGTTCGGTGAGGTTGGGTGAGCCAACGCAGACCCTTTCAAGTAATACTGCATGGTACCCATCCCATGGGTCCCAAATCTCCAGGTTCAAGGGCATCTTCCTACGTCGAAAACAGGCATGAGAAACCCAGAAGATGGTACACCGTGTGATCGGGAAAGGTTTCTAAAACGCACCTCATTTCTCATCTCCTTTGCTCGGGTTCGCCATTCCAGCCGATTTACTAGCCATCTCCCTCCTTGGAGAATCAGCACCTTTAACCTCCTGTTCCGTACAGGTTGCAATTTGTCCTGAGGATGAACGGGAAGAGGGGGAACCAATGAGAGACTAGCTCTAGGTGTTGGGACAGGCACAGGTCACTCTATTTTCCCATCAGGAAGAAGAATTAAGCACAAGCTCAGCCTGCCCCCCAGAACCAGAAGAGGGCCTGAAGCAATCCTGCGCTTTTGCGGCCAGCTCCCAAAAAAGCGAGTTGAAAAATGGAGCTCAGGGGCACTGCAATTCACAAACCTGCAGAGTTTTAAATGATACCTCTCGTCCACAAATATATTAAGGGAAGGCAACGAAGAGGCTTTGAAAGCAAGGCAGAATTGCAGGAAACAGATTTCAGGAGGTAGATTCGAATCGCCTTGAAAGCACATGAAAAGCGGCAAAACGTGGACAATGATGCCCTTGGCCAAAAAGGGCGTATGCGTTTTTTCCTGAATATATTCAGGAAAAAACGCATACGCCCTTTTTGGCCAACCAAGCAACCTGGAAAGGCCAATCAGCGCTCCAAAGAAGTCTCGCTTCCCAGCGGGCAAAAGGGCCATGCGGAAAAAAGTGTCCAAACCAGAAATGCAGGACCGGCCATGGAGAAATGGGAGCCTTGCTTCGCTGATGGGTGGGATGTAAATTGCCAACAGCCACTCTGGAGAAGTGTACGGTGTGTTCTGAAATATCTAAAAAACACAGCTTGGAGAGCATAGGGCACTTCCACTCATGGGCGTATAAATTGGGAAAACTAAAAATCAGCAAGACACAGGCACCCCAAAGTTTAGGGCTGCTCTGTTGACAAGAACCCCCACTTCATTACACCTTAAATATCCTAGGAAAGCGAAAAATGAATAAAGAAGTTGTGGTCCTCATGTACAATGGAATATCACTCAGCCATGAAATCCACGTCATAATGCTAGTAGCAGCACGATGAGTGGATTTAGGTACGACGATTCTAAGTGAAATAAGTCACACAGAAAAAGACACTTATCATAAGATATCACTTAGAGAGGGAATGTAAAAACCGCTACACTTGAACTGAATTACAAAACAGAACAGAGTCACACGTTCAGAAAACACACTATGGCTGCTGAACGGGAAAGGTGAGGTGGGGTGATGCATAAAACAAGGGTTTCAAATTAGCTCAGATACCGTTCCATAAACCCAATATGTAAGAGACAAGACCTATTCCTTTTTTGGTGAACTGGACTCAACACCCCCTATTCACCGCACAAGAATATATCTGACTAGTAAGAATCTTCAAACCTATGTATTGATATCTCTCTGTAAGTGAGTCAAGGGGGTGTAAAGCGGCATAAACACAGCCGTGAAAAGCAGCTAAACCCCATTATAAAAATAAATTACTTTTCAAAACCCGTGAAACAAAGGCAGTGAAAGAGAGAGAAATTCTTACAAAATTCGTTCAGGGGCCGTGATGCAACCTGGATTGACCATATCTAGACCCACAGCTGATTGAGACATAAGGGTGGACACTCTTGGGGCTGAGAGGTTCGGTGAGGTTGGGTGAGCCAACGCAGACCCTTTCAAGTAATACTGCATGGTACCCATCCCATGGGTCCCAAATCTCCAGGTTCAAGGGCATCTTCCTACGTCGAAAACAGGCATGAGAAACCCAGAAGATGGTACACCGTGTGATCGGGAAAGGTTTCTAAAACGCACCTCATTTCTCATCTCCTTTGCTCGGGTTCGCCATTCCAGCCGATTTACTAGCCATCTCCCTCCTTGGAGAATCAGCACCTTTAACCTCCTGTTCCGTACAGGTTGCAATTTGTCCTGAGGATGAACGGGAAGAGGGGGAACCAATGAGAGACTAGCTCTAGGTGTTGGGACAGGCACAGGTCACTCTATTTTCCCATCAGGAAGAAGAATTAAGCACAAGCTCAGCCTGCCCCCCAGAACCAGAAGAGGGCCTGAAGCAATCCTGCGCTTTTGCGGCCAGCTCCCCAAAAAGCGAGTTGAAAAATGGAGCTCAGGGGCACTGCAATTCACAAACCTGCAGAGTTTTAAATGATACCTCTCGTCCACAAATATATTAAGGGAAGGCAACGAAGAGGCTTTGAAAGCAAGGCAGAATTGCAGGAAACAGATTTCAGGAGGTAGATTCGAATCGCCTTGAAAGCACATGAAAAGCGGCAAAACGTGGACAATGATGCCCTTGGCCAAAAAGGGCGTATGCGTTTTTTCCTGAATATATTCAGGAAAAAACGCATACGCCCTTTTTGGCCAACCAAGCAACCTGGAAAGGCCAATCAGCGCTCCAAAGAAGTCTCGCTTCCCAGCGGGCAAAAGGGCCATGCGGAAAAAAGTGTCCAAACCAGAAATGCAGGACCGGCCATGGAGAAATGAGAGCCTTGCTACGCTGATGGGTGGGATGTAAATTGCCAACAGCCACTCTGGAGAAGTGTACAGTGTGTTCTGAAACATCTAAAAAACACAGCTTGGAGAGCATAGGGCACTTCCACTCATGGGCGTATAAATTGGGAAAACTAAAAATCAGCAAGACACAGGCACCCCAAAGTTTAGGGCTGCTCTGTTGACAAGAACCCCCACTTCATTACGCCTTAAATATCCTAGGAAAGCGAAAAATGAATAAAGAAGTTGTGGTCCTCATGTACAATGGAATATCACTCAGCCATGAAATCCACGTCATAATGCTAGTAGCAGCACGATGAGTGGATTTAGGTACGACGATTCTAAGTGAAATAAGTCACACAGAAAAAGACACTTATCATAAGATATCACTTAGAGAGGGAATGTAAAAACCGCTACACTTGAACTGAATTACAAAACAGAACAGAGTCACACGTTCAGAAAACACACTATGGCTGCTGAACGGGAAAGGTGAAGTGGGGTGATGCATAAAACAAGGGTTTCAAATTAGCTCAGATACCGTTCCATAAACCCAATATGTAAGAGACAAAACCTATTCCTTTTTCAGTGAACTGGACTCAACACCCCCTATTCACCGCACAAAAATATATATGACTAGTAAGAATCTTCAAACCTATGTATTGATATCTCTCTGTAAGTGAGTCAAGGGGGTGTAAAGCGGCATAAACACAGCCGTGAAAAGCAGCTAAACCCCATTATAAAAATAAATTACTTTTCAAAACCCGTGAAACAAAGGCAGTGAAAGAGAGAGAAATTCTTACAAAATTCGTTCAGGGGCCGTGATGCAACCTGGATTGACCATATCTAGACCCACAGCTGATTGAGACATAAGGGTGGACACTCTTGGGGCTGAGAGGTTCGGTGAGGTTGGGTGAGCCAACGCAGACCCTTTCAAGTAATACTGCATGGTACCCATCCCATGGGTCCCAAATCTCCAGGTTCAAGGGCATCTTCCTACGTCGAAAACAGGCATGAGAAACCCAGAAGATGGTACACCGTGTGATCGGGAAAGGTTTCTAAAACGCACCTCATTTCTCATCTCCTTTGCTCGGGTTCGCCATTCCAGCCGATTTACTAGCCATCTCCCTCCTTGGAGAATCAGCACCTTTAACCTCCTGTTCCGTACAGGTTGCAATTTGTCCTGAGGATGAACGGGAAGAGGGGGAACCAATGAGAGACTAGCTCTAGGTGTTGGGACAGGCACAGGTCACTCTATTTTCCCATCAGGAAGAAGAATGAAGCACAAGCTCAGCCTGCCCCCCAGAACCAGAAGAGGGCCTGAAGCAATCCTGCGCTTTTGCGGCCAGCTCCCCAAAAAGCGAGTTGAAAAATGGAGCTCAGGGGCACTGCAATTCACAAACCTGCAGAGTTTTAAATGATACCTCTCGTCCACAAATATATTAAGGGAAGGCAACGAAGAGGCTTTGAAAGCAAGGCAGAATTGCAGGAAACAGATTTCAGGAGGTAGATTCGAATCGCCTTGAAAGCACATGAAAAGCGGCAAAACGTGGACAATGATGCCCTTGGCCAAAAAGGGCGTATGCGTTTTTTCCTGAATATATTCAGGAAAAAACGCATACGCCCTTTTTGGCCAACCAAGCAACCTGGAAAGGCCAATCAGCGCTCCAAAGAAGTCTCGCTTCCCAGCGGGCAAAAGGGCCATGCGGAAAAAAGTGTCCAAACCAGAAATGCAGGACCGGCCATGGAGAAATGAGAGCCTTGCTACGCTGATGGGTGGGATGTAAATTGCCAACAGCCACTCTGGAGAAGTGTACAGTGTGTTCTGAAACATCTAAAAAACACAGCTTGGAGAGCATAGGGCACTTCCACTCATGGGCGTATAAATTGGGAAAACTAAAAATCAGCAAGACACAGGCACCCCAAAGTTTAGGGCTGCTCTGTTGACAAGAACCCCCACTTCATTACGCCTTAAATATCCTAGGAAAGCGAAAAATGAATAAAGAAGTTGTGGTCCTCATGTACAATGGAATATCACTCAGCCATGAAATCCACGTCATAATGCTAGTAGCAGCACGATGAGTGGATTTAGGTACGACGATTCTAAGTGAAATAAGTCACACAGAAAAAGACACTTATCATAAGATATCACTTAGAGAGGGAATGTAAAAACCGCTACACTTGAACTGAATTACAAAACAGAACAGAGTCACACGTTCAGAAAACACACTATGGCTGCTGAACGGGAAAGGTGAAGTGGGGTGATGCATAAAACAAGGGTTTCAAATTAGCTCAGATACCGTTCCATAAACCCAATATGTAAGAGACAAAACCTATTCCTTTTTCAGTGAACTGGACTCAACACCCCCTATTCACCGCACAAAAATATATATGACTAGTAAGAATCTTCAAACCTATGTATTGATATCTCTCTGTAAGTGAGTCAAGGGGGTGTAAAGCGGCATAAACACAGCCGTGAAAAGCAGCTAAACCCCATTATAAAAATAAATTACTTTTCAAAACCCGTGAAACAAAGGCAGTGAAAGAGAGAGAAATTCTTACAAAATTAGTTCAGGGGCCGTGATGCAACCTGGATTGACCATATCTAGACCCACAGCTGATTGAGACATAAGGGTGGACACTCTTGGGGCTGAGAGGTTCGGTGAGGTTGGGTGAGCCAACGCAGACCCTTTCAAGTAATACTGCATGGTACCCATCCCATGGGTCCCAAATCTCCAGGTTCAAGGGCATCTTCCTACGTCGAAAACAGGCATGAGAAACCCAGAAGATGGTACACCGTGTGATCGGGAAAGGTTTCTAAAACGCACCTCATTTCTCATCTCCTTTGCTCGGGTTCGCCATTCCAGCCGATTTACTAGCCATCTCCCTCCTTGGAGAATCAGCACCTTTAACCTCCTGTTCCGTACAGGTTGCAATTTGTCCTGAGGATGAACGGGAAGAGGGGGAACCAATGAGAGACTAGCTCTAGGTGTTGGGACAGGCACAGGTCACTCTATTTTCCCATCAGGAAGAAGAATGAAGCACAAGCTCAGCCTGCCCCCCAGAACCAGAAGAGGGCCTGAAGCAATCCTGCACTTTTGCGGCCAGCTCCCAAAAAAGCGAGTTGAAAAATGGAGCTCAGGGGCACTGCAATTCACAAACCTGCAGAATTTTAAATGATACCTCTCGTCCACAAATATATTAAGGGAAGGCAACGAAGAGTCTTTGAAAGCAAGGCAGAATTGCAGGAAACAGATTTCAGGAGGTAGATTCGAATCGCCTTGAAAGCACATGAAAAGCGGCAAAACTTGGACAATGATGCCCTTGGCCAAAAAGGGCGTATGCGTTTTTTCCTGAATATATTCAGGAAAAAACGCATACGCCCTTTTTGGCCAACCAAGCAACCTGGAAAGGCCAATCAGCGCTCCAAAGAAGTCTCGCTTCCCAGCGGGCAAAAGGGCCATGCGGAAAAAAGTGTCCAAACCAGAAATGCAGGACCGGCCATGGAGAAATGGGAGCCTTGCTACGCTGATGGGTGGGATGTAAATTGCCAACAGCCACTCTGGAGAAGTGTACAGTGTGTTCTGAAACATCTAAAAAACACAGCTTGGAGAGCATAGGGCACTTCCACTCATGGGCGTATAAATTGGGAAAACTAAAAATCAGCAAGACACAGGCACCCCAAAGTTTAGGGCTGCTCTGTTGAAAAGAACCCCCACTTCATTACACCTTAAATATCCTAGGAAAGCAAAAAATGGATAAAGAAGTTGGGGTCCTCATGTACAATGGAATATCACTCAGCCATGAAATCAACGTCATAAGGCTAGTAGCAGCACGATGAGTGGATTTAGGTACGACGATTCTAAGTGAAATAAGTCACACAGAAAAAGACACTTATCATAAGATATCACTTAGAGAGGGAATGTAAAAACCGGTACACTTGAACTGAATTACAAAACAGAACAGAGTCACACGTTTAGGAAACACACTATGGCTGCTGAACGGGAAAGGTGAGGTGGGGTGATGCATAAAACAAGGGTTTCAAATTAGCTCAGATACCGTTCCATAAACCCAATATGTAAGAGACAAGACCTATTCCTTTTTCAGTGAACTGGACTCAACACCCCCTATTCACCGCACAAGAATGTATCTGACTAGTAAGAATCTTCAAACCTATGTATTGATATCTCTCTGTAAGTGAGTCAAGGGGGTGTAAAGCAGCATAAACACAGCCGTGAAAAGCAGCTAAACCCCATTATAAAAATAAATTACTTTTCAAAACCCGTGAAACAAAGACAGTGAAAGAGAGAGAAATTCTTACAAAATTCGTTCACGGGCTGTGATGCAACCTGGATTGACCATATCTAGACCCACAGCTGATTGAGACATAAGGGTGGACACTCTTGGGGCTGAGAGGTTCGGTGAGGTTGGGTGAGCCAACGCAGACCCTTTCAAGTAATACTGCATGGTACCCATCCCATGGGTCCCAAATCTCCAGGTTCAAGGGCATCTTCCTACGTCGAAAACAGGCATGAGAAACCCAGAAGATGGTACACCGTGTGATCGGGAAAGGTTTCTAAAACGCACCTCATTTCTCATCTCCTTTGCTCGGGTTCGCCATTCCAGCCGATTTACTAGCCATCTCCCTCCTTGGAGAATCAGCACCTTTAACCTCCTGTTCCGTACAGGTTGCAATTTGTCCTGAGGATGAACGGGAAGAGGGGGAACCAATGAGAGACTAGCTCTAGGTGTTGGGACAGGCACAGGTCACTCTATTTTCCCATCAGGAAGAAGAATTAAGCACAAGCTCAGCCTGCCCCCCAGAACCAGAAGAGGGCCTGAAGCAATCCTGCGCTTTTGCGGCCAGCTCCCAAAAAAGCGAGTTGAAAAATGGAGCTCAGGGGCACTGCAATTCACAAACCTGCAGAGTTTTAAATGATACCTCTCGTCCACAAATATATTAAGGGAAGGCAACGAAGAGGCTTTGAAAGCAAGGCAGAATTGCAGGAAACAGATTTCAGGAGGTAGATTCGAATCGCCTTGAAAGCACATGAAAAGCGGCAAAACGTGGACAATGATGCCCTTGGCCAAAAAGGGCGTATGCGTTTTTTCCTGAATATATTCAGGAAAAAACGCATACGCCCTTTTTGGCCAACCAAGCAACCTGGAAAGGCCAATCAGCGCTCCAAAGAAGTCTCGCTTCCCAGCGGGCAAAAGGGCCATGCGGAAAAAAGTGTCCAAACCAGAAATGCAGGACCGGCCATGGAGAAATGGGAGCCTTGCTACGCTGCTGGGTGGGATGTAAATTGCCAACAGCCACTCTGGAGAAGTGTACGGTGTGTCCTGAAACATCTAAAAAACACAGCTTGGAGAGCATAGGGCACTTCCACTCATGGGCGTATAAATTGGGAAAACTAAAAATCAGCAAGACACAGGCACCCCAAAGTTTAGGGCTGCTCTGTTGACAAGAACCCCCACTTCATTACACCTTAAATATCCTAGGAAAGCGAAAAATGAATAAAGAAGTAGTGTTCCTCATGTACAATGGAATATCACTCAGCCATGAAATCCACGTCATAAGGCTAGTAGCAGCACGATGAGTGGATTTAGGTACGACGATTCTAAGTGAAATAAGTCACACAGAAAAAGACACTTATCATAAGATATCACTTAGAGAGGGAATGTAAAAACCGCTACACTTGAACTGAATTACAAAACAGAACAGAGTCACACGTTCAGAAAACACACTATGGCTGCTGAACGGGAAAGGTGAGGTGGGGTGATGCATAAAACAAGGGTTTCAAATTAGCTCAGATACCGTTCCATAAACCCAATATGTAAGAGACAAGACCTATTCCTTTTTCGGTGAACTGGACTCAACACCCCCTATTCACCGCACAAGAATATATCTGACTAGTAAGAATCTTCAAACCTATGTATTGATATCTCTCTGTAAGTGAGTCAAGGGGGTGTAAAGCGGCATAAACACAGCCGTGAAAAGCAGCTAAACCCCATTATAAAAATAAATTACTTTTCAAAACCCGTGAAACAAAGGCAGTGAAAGAGAGAGAAATTCTTACAAAATTAGTTCAGGGGCCGTGATGCAACCTGGATTGACCATATCTAGACCCACAGCTGATTGAGACATAAGGGTGGACACTCTTGGGGCTGAGAGGTTCGGTGAGGTTGGGTGAGCCAACGCAGACCCTTTCAAGTAATACTGCATGGTACCCATCCCATGGGTCCCAAATCTCCAGGTTCAAGGGCATCTTCCTACGTCGAAAACAGGCATGAGAAACCCAGAAGATGGTACACGGTGTGATCGGGAAAGGTTTCTAAAACGCACCTCATTTCTCATCTCCTTTGCTCGGGTTCGCCATTCCAGCCGATTTACTAGCCATCTCCCTCCTTGGAGAATCAGCACCTTTAACCTCCTGTTCCGTACAGGTTGCAATTTGTCCTGAGGATGAACGGGAAGAGGGGGAACCAATGAGAGACTAGCTCTAGGTGTTGGGACAGGCACAGGTCACTCTATTTTCCCATCAGGAAGAAGAATTAAGCACAAGCTCAGCCTGCCCCCCAGAACCAGAAGAGGGCCTGAAGCAATCCTGCGCTTTTGCGGCCAGCTCCCAAAAAAGCGAGTTGAAAAATGGAGCTCAGGGGCACTGCAATTCACAAACCTGCAGAGTTTTAAATGATACCTCTCGTCCACAAATATATTAAGGGAAGGCAACGAAGAGGCTTTGAAAGCAAGGCAGAATTGCAGGAAACAGATTTCAGGAGGTAGATTCGAATCGCCTTGAAAGCACATGAAAAGCGGCAAAACGTGGACAATGATGCCCTTGGCCAAAAAGGGCGTATGCGTTTTTTCCTGAATATATTCAGGAAAAAACGCATACGCCCTTTTTGGCCAACCAAGCAACCTGGAAAGGCCAATCAGCGCTCCAAAGAAGTCTCGCTTCCCAGCGGGCAAAAGGGCCATGCGGAAAAAAGTGTCCAAACCAGAAATGCAGGACCGGCCATGGAGAAATGGGAGCCTTGCTACGCTGCTGGGTGGGATGTAAATTGCCAACAGCCACTCTGGAGAAGTGTACGGTGTGTCCTGAAACATCTAAAAAACACAGCTTGGAGAGCATAGGGCACTTCCACTCATGGGCGTATAAATTGGGAAAACTAAAAATCAGCAAGACACAGGCACCCCAAAGTTTAGGGCTGCTCTGTTGAAAAGAACCCCCACTTCATTACACCTTAAATATCCTAGGAAAGCAAAAAATGGATAAAGAATTTGGGGTCCTCATGTACAATGGAATATCACTCAGCCATGAAATCAACGTCATAAGGCTAGTAGCAGCACGATGAGTGGATTTAGGTACGACGATTCTAAGTGAAATAAGTCACACAGAAAAAGACACTTATCATAAGATATCACTTAGAGAGGGAATGTAAAAACCGCTACACTTGAACTGAATTACAAAACAGAACAGAGTCACACGTTTAGGAAACACACTATGGCTGCTGAACGGGAAAGGTGAGGTGGGGTGATGCATAAAACAAGGGTTTCAAATTAGCTCAGATACCGTTCCATAAACCCAATATGTAAGAGACAAGACCTATTCCTTTTTCAGTGAACTGGACTCAACACCCCCTATTCACCGCACAAGAATATATCTGACTAGGAAGAATCTTCAAACCTATGTATTGATATCTCTCTGTAAGTGAGTCAAGGGGGTGTAAAGCAGCATAAACACAGCCGTGAAAAGCAGCTAAACCCCATTATAAAAATAAATTACTTTTCAAAACCCGTGAAACAAAGACAGTGAAAGAGAGAGAAATTCTTACAAAATTCGTTCAGGGGCTGTGATGCAACCTGGATTGACCATATCTAGACCCACAGCTGATTGAGACATAAGGGTGGACACTCTTGGGGCTGAGAGGTTCGGTGAGGTTGGGTGAGCCAACGCAGACCCTTTCAAGTAATACTGCATGGTACCCATCCCATGGGTCCCAAATCTCCAGGTTCAAGGGCATCTTCCTACGTCGAAAACAGGCATGAGAAACCCAGAAGATGGTACACCGTGTGATCGGGAAAGGTTTCTAAAACGCACCTCATTTCTCATCTCCTTTGCTCGGGTTCGCCATTCCAGCCGATTTACTAGCCATCTCCCTCCTTGGAGAATCAGCACCTTTAACCTCCTGTACCGTACAGGTTGCAATTTGTCCTGAGGATGAACGGGAAGAGGGGGAACCAATGAGAGACTAGCTCTAGGTGTTGGGACAGGCACAGGTCACTCTATTTTCCCATCAGGAAGAAGAATTAAGCACAAGCTCAGCCTGCCCCCCAGAACCAGAAGAGGGCCTGAAGCAATCCTGCGCTTTTGCGGCCAGCTCCCAAAAAAGCGAGTTGAAAAATGGAGCTCAGGGGCACTGCAATTCACAAACCTGCAGAGTTTTAAATGATACCTCTCGTCCACAAATATATTAAGGGAAGGCAACGAAGAGGCTTTGAAAGCAAGGCAGAATTGCAGGAAACAGATTTCAGGAGGTAGATTCGAATCGCCTTGAAAGCACATGAAAAGCGGCAAAACGTGGACAATGATGCCCTTGGCCAAAAAGGGCGTATGCGTTTTTTCCTGAATATATTCAGGAAAAAACGCATACGCCCTTTTTGGCCAACCAAGCAACCTGGAAAGGCCAATCAGCGCTCCAAAGAAGTCTCGCTTCCCAGCGGGCAAAAGGGCCATGCGGAAAAAAGTGTCCAAACCAGAAATGCAGGACCGGCCATGGAGAAATGGGAGCCTTGCTTCGCTGATGGGTGGGATGTAAATTGCCAACAGCCACTCTGGAGAAGTGTACGGTGTGTTCTGAAATATCTAAAAAACACAGCTTGGAGAGCATAGGGCACTTCCACTCATGGGCGTATAAATTGGGAAAACTAAAAATCAGCAAGACACAGGCACCCCAAAGTTTAGGGCTGCTCTGTTGACAAGAACCCCCACTTCATTACACCTTAAATATCCTAGGAAAGCGAAAAATGAATAAAGAAGTAGTGGTCCTCATGTACAATGGAATATCACTCAGCCATGAAATCCACGTCATAATGCTAGTAGCAGCACGATGAGTGGATTTAGGTACGACGATTCTAAGTGAAATAAGTCACACAGAAAAAGACACTTATCATAAGATATCACTTAGAGAGGGAATGTAAAAACCGCTACACTTGAACTGAATTACAAAACAGAACAGAGTCACACGTTCAGAAAACACACTATGGCTGCTGAACGGGAAAGGTGAGGTGGGGTGATGCATAAAACAAGGGTTTCAAATTAGCACAGATATCGTTCCATAAACACAATATGTAAGAGACAAGACCTATTCCTTTTTCGGTGAACTGGACTCAACACCCCCTATTCACCGCACAAGAATATATCTGACTAGTAAGAATCTTCAAACCTATGTATTGATATCTCTCTGTAAGTGAGTCAAGGGGGTGTAAAGCGGCATAAACACAGCCGTGAAAAGCAGCTAAACCCCATTATAAAAATAAATTACTTTTCAAAACCCGTGAAACAAAGGCAGTGAAAGAGAGAGAAATTCTTACAAAATTCGTTCAGTGGCTGTGATGCAACCTGGATTGACCATATCTAGACCCACAGCTGATTGAGACATAAGGGTGGACACTCTTGGGGCTGAGAGGTTCGGTGAGGTTGGGTGAGCCAACGCAGACCCTTTCAAGTAATACTGCATGGTACCCATCCCATGGGTCCCAAATCTCCAGGTTCAAGGGCATCTTCCTACGTCGAAAACAGGCATGAGAAACCCAGAAGATGGTACACCGTGTGATCGGGAAAGGTTTCTAAAACGCACCTCATTTCTCATCTCCTTTGCTCGGGTTCGCCATTCCAGCTGATTTACTAGCCATCTCCCTCCTTGGAGAATCAGCACCTTTAACCTCCTGTTCCGTACAGGTTGCAATTTGTCCTGAGGATGAACGGGAAGAGGGGGAACCAATGAGAGACTAGCTCTAGGTGTTGGGACAGGCACAGGTCACTCTATTTTCCCATCAGGAAGAAGAATTAAGCACAAGCTCAGCCTGCCCCCCAGAACCAGAAGAGGGCCTGAAGCAATCCTGCGCTTTTGCGGCCAGCTCCCAAAAAAGCGAGTTGAAAAATGGAGCTCAGGGGCACTGCAATTCACAAACCTGCAGAGTTTTAAATGATACCTCTCGTCCACAAATATATTAAGGGAAGGCAACGAAGAGGCTTTGAAAGCAAGGCAGAATTGCAGGAAACAGATTTCAGGAGGTAGATTCGAATCGCCTTGAAAGCACATGAAAAGCGGCAAAACGTGGACAATAATGCCCTTGGCCAAAAAGGGCGTATGCGTTTTTTCCTGAATATATTCAGGAAAAAACGCATAAGCCCTTTTTGGCCAACCAAGCAACCTGGAAAGGCCAATCAGCGCTCCAAAGAAGTCTCGCTTCCCAGCGGGCAAAAGGGCCATGCGGAAAAAAGTGTCCAAACCAGAAATGCAGGACCGGCCATGGAGAAATGGGAGCCTTGCTTCGCTGATGGTTGGGATGTAAATTGCCAACAGCCACTCTGGAGAAGTGTACGGTGTGTTCTGAAATATCTAAAAAACACAGCTTGGAGAGCATAGGGCACTTCCACTCATGGGCGTATAAATTGGGAAAACTAAAAATCAGCAAGACACAGGCACCCCAAAGTTTAGGGCTGCTCTGTTGACAAGAACCCCCACTTCATTACACCTTAAATATCCTAGGAAAGCGAAAAATGAATAAAGAAGTTGTGGTCCTCATGTACAATGGAATATCACTCAGCCATGAAATCCACGTCATAATGCTAGTAGCAGCACGATGAGTGGATTTAGGTACGACGATTCTAAGTGAAATAAGTCACACAGAAAAAGACACTTATCATAAGATATCACTTAGAGAGGGAATGTAAAAACCGCTACACTTGAACTGAATTACAAAACAGAACAGAGTCCCACGTTCAGAAAACACACTATGGCTGCTGAACGGGAAAGGTGAGGTGGGGTGATGCATAAAACAAGGGTTTCAAATTAGCTCAGATACCGTTCCATAAACCCAATATGTAAGAGACAAGACCTATTCCTTTTTCGGTGAACTGGACTCAACACCCCCTATTCACCGCACAAGAATATATCTGACTAGTAAGAATCTTCAAACCTATGTATTGATATCTCTCTGTAAGTGAGTCAAGGGGGTGTAAAGCGGCAAAAACACAGCCGTGAAAAGCAGCTAAACCCCATTATAAAAATAAATTACTTTTCAAAACCCGTGAAACAAAGGCAGTGAAAGAGAGAGAAATTCTTACAAAATTCGTTCAGGGGCTGTGATGCAACCTGGATTGACCATATCTAGACCCACAGCTGATTGAGACATAAGGGTGGACACTCTTGGGGCTGAGAGGTTCGGTGAGGTTGGGTGAGCCAACGCAGACCCTTTCAAGTAATACTGCATGGTACCCATCCCATGGGTCCCAAATCTCCAGGTTCAAGGGCATCTTCCTACGTCGAAAACAGGCATGAGAAACCCAGAAGATGGTACACGGTGTGATCGGGAAAGGTTTCTAAAACGCACCTCATTTCTCATCTCCTTTGCTCGGGTTCGCCATTCCAGCCGATTTACTAGCCATCTCCCTCCTTGGAGAATCAGCACCTTTAACCTCCTGTTCCGTACAGGTTGCAATTTGTCCTGAGGATGAACGGGAAGAGGGGGAACCAATGAGAGACTAGCTCTAGGTGTTGGGACAGGCACAGGTCACTCTATTTTCCCATCAGGAAGAAGAATTAAGCACAAGCTCAGCCTGCCCCCCAGAACCAGAAGAGGGCCTGAAGCAATCCTGCGCTTTTGCGGCCAGCTCCCAAAAAAGCGAGTTGAAAAATGGAGCTCAGGGGCACTGCAATTCACAAACCTGCAGAGTTTTTAATGATACCTCTCGTCCACAAATATATTAAGGGAAGGCAACGAAGAGGCTTTGAAAGCAAGGCAGAATTGCAGGAAACAGATTTCAGGAGGTAGATTCGAATCGCCTTGAAAGCACATGAAAAGCGGCAAAACGTGGACAATGATGCCCTTGGCCAAAAAGAGCGTATGCGTTTTTTCCTGAATATATTCAGGAAAAAACGCATACGCCCTTTTTGGCCAACCAAGCAACCTGGAAAGGCCAATCAGCGCTCCAAAGAAGTCTCGCTTCCCAGCGGGCAAAAGGGCCATGCGGAAAAAAGTGTCCAAACCAGAAATGCAGGACCGGCCATGGAGAAATGGGAGCCTTGCTACGCTGATGGGTGGGATGTAAATTGCCAACAGCCACTCTGGAGAAGTGTACGGTGTGTTCTGAAACATCTAAAAAACACAGCTTGGAGAGCATAGGGCACTTCCACTCATGGGCGTATAAATTGGGAAAACTAAAAATCAGCAAGACACAGGCACCCCAAAGTTTAGGGCTGCTCTGTTGACAAGAACCCCCACTTCATTACACCTTAAATATCCTAGGAAAGCGAAAAATGAATAAAGAAGTTGTGGTCCTCACGTACAATGGAATATCACTCAGCCATGAAATCCACGTCATAATGCTAGTAGCAGCACGATGAGTGGATTTAGGTACGACGATTCTAAGTGAAATAAGTCACACAGAAAAAGACACTTATCATAAGATATCACTTAGAGAGGGAATGTAAAAACCGCTACACTTGAACTGAATTACAAAACAGAACAGAGTCACACGTTCAGAAAACACACTATGGCTGCTGAACGGGAAAGGTGAGGTGGGGTGATGCATAAAACAAGGGTTTCAAATTAGCTCAGATACCGTTCCATAAACCCAATATGTAAGAGACGAAACCTATTCCTTTTTCAGTGAACTGGACTCAACACCCCCTATTCACCGCACAAAAATATATATGACTAGTAAGAATCTTCAAACCTATGTATTGATATCTCTCTGTAAGTGAGTCAAGGGGGTGTAAAGCGGCATAAACACAGCCGTGAAAAGCAGCTAAACCCCATTATAAAAATAAATTACTTTTCAAAACCCGTGAAACAAAGGCAGTGAAAGAGAGAGAAATTCTTATAAAATTAGTTCAGGGGCCGTGATGCAACCTGGATTGACCATATCTAGACCCACAGCTGATTGAGACATAAGGGTGGACACTCTTGGGGCTGAGAGGTTCGGTGAGGTTGGGTGAGCCAACGCAGACCCTTTCAAGTAATACTGCATGGTACCCATCCCATGGGTCCCAAATCTCCAGGTTCAAGGGCATCTTCCTACGTCGAAAACAGGCATGAGAAACCCAGAAGATGGTACACGGTGTGATCGGGAAAGGTTTCTAAAACGCACCTCATTTCTCATCTCCTTTGCTCGGGTTCGCCATTCCAGCCGATTTACTAGCCATCTCCCTCCTTGGAGAATCAGCACCTTTAACCTCCTGTTCCGTACAGGTTGCAATTTGTCCTGAGGATGAACGGGAAGAGGGGGAACCAATGAGAGACTAGCTCTAGGTGTTGGGACAGGCACAGGTCACTCTATTTTCCCATCAGGAAGAAGAATTAAGCACAAGCTCAGCCTGCCCCCCAGAACCAGAAGAGGGCCTGAAGCAATCCTGCGCTTTTGCGGCCAGCTCCCAAAAAAGCGAGTTGAAAAATGGAGCTCAGGGGCACTGCAATTCACAAACCTGCAGAGTTTTAAATGATACCTCTCGTCCACAAATATATTAAGGGAAGGCAACGAAGAGGCTTTGAAAGCAAGGCAGAATTGCAGGAAACAGATTTCAGGAGGTAGATTCGAATCGCCTTGAAAGCACATGAAAAGCGGCAAAACGTGGACAATGATGCCCTTGGCCAAAAAGGGCGTATGCGTTTTTTCCTGAATATATTCAGGAAAAAACGCATACGCCCTTTTTGGCCAACCAAGCAACCTGGAAAGGCCAATCAGCGCTCCAAAGAAGTCTCGCTTCCCAGCGGGCAAAAGGGCCATGCGGAAAAAAGTGTCCAAACCAGAAATGCAGGACCGGCCATGGAGAAATGGGAGCCTTGCTACGCTGATGGGTGGGATGTAAATTGCCAACAGCCACTCTGGAGAAGTGTACGGTGTGTCCTGAAACATCTAAAAAACACAGCTTGGAGAGCATAGGGCACTTCCACTCATGGGCGTATAAATTGGGAAAACTAAAAATCAGCAAGACACAGGCACCCCAAAGTTTAGGGCTGCTCTGTTGACAAGAACCCCCACTTCATTACACCTTAAATATCCTAGGAAAGCGAAAAATGAATAAAGAAGTAGTGGTCCTCATGTACAATGGAATATCACTCAGCCATGAAATCCACGTCATAATGCTAGTAGCAGCACGATGAGTGGATTTAGGTACGACGATTCTAAGTGAAATAAGTCACACAGAAAAAGACACTTATCATAAGATATCACTTAGAGAGGGAATGTAAAAACCGCTACACTTGAACTGAATTACAAAACAGAACAGAGTCACACGTTTAGGAAACACACTATGGCTGCTGAACGGGAAAGGTGAGGTGGGGTGATGCATAAAACAAGGGTTTCAAATTAGCTCAGATACCGTTCCATAAACCCAATATGTAAGAGACAAGACCTATTCCTTTTTCAGTGAACTGGACTCAACACCCCCTATTCACCGCACAAGAATATATCTGACTAGGAAGAGTCTTCAAACCTATGTATTGATATCTCTCTGTAAGTGAGTCAAGGGGGTGTAAAGCAGCATAAACACAGCCGTGAAAAGCAGCTAAACCCCATTATAAAAATAAATTACTTTTCAAAACCCGTGAAACAAAGACAGTGAAAGAGAGAGAAATTCTTACAAAATTCGTTCAGGGGCTGTGATGCAACCTGGATTGACCATATCTAGACCCACAGCTGATTGAGACATAAGGGTGGACACTCTTGGGGCTGAGAGGTTCGGTGAGGTTGGGTGAGCCAACGCAGACCCTTTCAAGTAATACTGCATGGTACCCATCCCATGGGTCCCAAATCTCCAGGTTCAAGGGCATCTTCCTACGTCGAAAACAGGCATGAGAAACCCAGAAGATGGTACACCGTGTGATCGGGAAAGGTTTCTAAAACGCACCTCATTTCTCATCTCCTTTGCTCGGGTTCGCCATTCCAGCCGATTTACTAGCCATCTCCCTCCTTGGAGAATCAGCACCTTTAACCTCCTGTACCGTACAGGTTGCAATTTGTCCTGAGGATGAACGGGAAGAGGGGGAACCAATGAGAGACTAGCTCTAGGTGTTGGGACAGGCACAGGTCACTCTATTTTCCCATCAGGAAGAAGAATTAAGCACAAGCTCAGCCTGCCCCCCAGAACCAGAAGAGGGCCTGAAGCAATCCTGCGCTTTTGCGGCCAGCTCCCAAAAAAGCGAGTTGAAAAATGGAGCTCAGGGGCACTGCAATTCACAAACCTGCAGAGTTTTAAATGATACCTCTCGTCCACAAATATATTAAGGGAAGGCAACGAAGAGGCTTTGAAAGCAAGGCAGAATTGCAGGAAACAGATTTCAGGAGGTAGATTCGAATCGCCTTGAAAGCACATGAAAAGCGGCAAAACGTGGACAATGATGCCCTTGGCCAAAAAGGGCGTATGCGTTTTTTCCTGAATATATTCAGGAAAAAACGCATACGCCCTTTTTGGCCAACCAAGCAACCTGGAAAGGCCAATCAGCGCTCCAAAGAAGTCTCGCTTCCCAGCGGGCAAAAGGGCCATGCGGAAAAAAGTGTCCAAACCAGAAATGCAGGACCGGCCATGGAGAAATGGGAGCCTTGCTTCGCTGATGGGTGGGATGTAAATTGCCAACAGCCACTCTGGAGAAGTGTACGGTGTGTTCTGAAATATCTAAAAAACACAGCTTGGAGAGCATAGGGCACTTCCACTCATGGGCGTATAAATTGGGAAAACTAAAAATCAGCAAGACACAGGCACCCCAAAGTTTAGGGCTGCTCTGTTGACAAGAACCCCCACTTCATTACACCTTAAATATCCTAGGAAAGCGAAAAATGAATAAAGAAGTAGTGGTCCTCATGTACAATGGAATATCACTCAGCCATGAAATCCACGTCATAATGCTAGTAGCAGCACGATGAGTGGATTTAGGTACGACGATTCTAAGTGAAATAAGTCACACAGAAAAAGACACTTATCATAAGATATCACTTAGAGAGGGAATGTAAAAACCGCTACACTTGAACTGAATTACAAAACAGAACAGAGTCACACGTTCAGAAAACACACTATGGCTGCTGAACGGGAAAGGTGAGGTGGGGTGATGCATAAAACAAGGGTTTCAAATTAGCACAGATATCGTTCCATAAACCCAATATGTAAGAGACAAGACCTATTCCTTTTTCGGTGAACTGGACTCAACACCCCCTATTCACCGCACAAGAATATATCTGACTAGTAAGAATCTTCAAACCTATGTATTGATATCTCTCTGTAAGTGAGTCAAGGGGGTGTAAAGCGGCATAAACACAGCCGTGAAAAGCAGCTAAACCCCATTATAAAAATAAATTACTTTTCAAAACCCGTGAAACAAAGGCAGTGAAAGAGAGAGAAATTCTTACAAAATTCGTTCAGTGGCTGTGATGCAACCTGGATTGACCATATCTAGACCCACAGCTGATTGAGACATAAGGGTGGACACTCTTGGGGCTGAGAGGTTCGGTGAGGTTGGGTGAGCCAACGCAGACCCTTTCAAGTAATACTGCATGGTACCCATCCCATGGGTCCCAAATCTCCAGGTTCAAGGGCATCTTCCTACGTCGAAAACAGGCATGAGAAACCCAGAAGATGGTACACGGTGTGATCGGGAAAGGTTTCTAAAACGCACCTCATTTCTCATCTCCTTTGCTCGGGTTCGCCATTCCAGCCGATTTACTAGCCATCTCCCTCCTTGGAGAATCAGCACCTTTAACCTCCTGTTCCGTACAGGTTGCAATTTGTCCTGAGGATGAACGGGAAGAGGGGGAACCAATGAGAGACTAGCTCTAGGTGTTGGGACAGGCACAGGTCACTCTATTTTCCCATCAGGAAGAAGAATTAAGCACAAGCTCAGCCTGCCCCCCAGAACCAGAAGAGGGCCTGAAGCAATCCTGCGCTTTTGCGGCCAGCTCCCAAAAAAGCGAGTTGAAAAATGGAGCTCAGGGGCACTGCAATTCACAAACCTGCAGAGTTTTAAATGATACCTCTCGTCCACAAATATATTAAGGGAAGGCAACGAAGAGGCTTTGAAAGCAAGGCAGAATTGCAGGAAACAGATTTCAGGAGGTAGATTCGAATCGCCTTGAAAGCACATGAAAAGCGGCAAAACGTGGACAATAATGCCCTTGGCCAAAAAGGGCGTATGCGTTTTTTCCTGAATATATTCAGGAAAAAACGCATAAGCCCTTTTTGGCCAACCAAGCAACCTGGAAAGGCCAATCAGCGCTCCAAAGAAGTCTCGCTTCCCAGCGGGCAAAAGGGCCATGCGGAAAAAAGTGTCCAAACCAGAAATGCAGGACCGGCCATGGAGAAATGGGAGCCTTGCTTCGCTGATGGTTGGGATGTAAATTGCCAACAGCCACTCTGGAGAAGTGTACGGTGTGTTCTGAAATATCTAAAAAACACAGCTTGGAGAGCATAGGGCACTTCCACTCATGGGCGTATAAATTGGGAAAACTAAAAATCAGCAAGACACAGGCACCCCAAAGTTTAGGGCTGCTCTGTTGACAAGAACCCCCACTTCATTACACCTTAAATATCCTAGGAAAGCGAAAAATGAATAAAGAAGTTGTGGTCCTCATGTACAATGGAATATCACTCAGCCATGAAATCCACGTCATAATGCTAGTAGCAGCACGATGAGTGGATTTAGGTACGACGATTCTAAGTGAAATAAGTCACACAGAAAAAGACACTTATCATAAGATATCACTTAGAGAGGGAATGTAAAAACCGCTACACTTGAACTGAATTACAAAACAGAACAGAGTCCCACGTTCAGAAAACACACTATGGCTGCTGAACGGGAAAGGTGAGGTGGGGTGATGCATAAAACAAGGGTTTCAAATTAGCTCAGATACCGTTCCATAAACCCAATATGTAAGAGCCAAGACCTATTCCTTTTTCGGTGAACTGGACTCAACACCCCCTATTCACCGCACAAGAATATATCTGACTAGTAAGAATCTTCAAACCTATGTATTGATATCTCTCTGTAAGTGAGTCAAGGGGGTGTAAAGCAGCATAAACACAGCCGTGAAAAGCAGCTAAACCCCATTATAAAAATAAATTACTTTTCAAAATCCGTGAAACAAAGACAGTGAAAGAGAGAGAAATTCTTACAAAATTCGTTCAGGGGCTGTGATGCAACCTGGATTGACCATATCTAGACCCACAGCTGATTGAGACATAAGGGTGGACACTCTTGGGGCTGAGAGGTTCGGTGAGGTTGGGTGAGCCAACGCAGACCCTTTCAAGTAATACTGCATGGTACCCATCCCATGGGTCCCAAATCTCCAGGTTCAAGGGCATCTTCCTACGTCGAAAACAGGCATGAGAAACCCAGAAGATGGTACACCGTGTGATCGGGAAAGGTTTCTAAAACGCACCTCATTTCTCATCTCCTTTGCTCGGGTTCGCCATTCCAGCCGATTTACTAGCCATCTCCCTCCTTGGAGAATCAGCACCTTTAACCTCCTGTACCGTACAGGTTGCAATTTGTCCTGAGGATGAACGGGAAGAGGGGGAACCAATGAGAGACTAGCTCTAGGTGTTGGGACAGGCACAGGTCACTCTATTTTCCCATCAGGAAGAAGAATTAAGCACAAGCTCAGCCTGCCCCCCAGAACCAGAAGAGGGCCTGAAGCAATCCTGCGCTTTTGCGGCCAGCTCCCAAAAAAGCGAGTTGAAAAATGGAGCTCAGGGGCACTGCAATTCACAAACCTGCAGAGTTTTAAATGATACCTCTCGTCCACAAATATATTAAGGGAAGGCAACGAAGAGGCTTTGAAAGCAAGGCAGAATTGCAGGAAACAGATTTCAGGAGGTAGATTCGAATCGCCTTGAAAGCACATGAAAAGCGGCAAAACGTGGACAATGATGCCCTTGGCCAAAAAGGGCGTATGCGTTTTTTCCTGAATATATTCAGGAAAAAACGCATACGCCCTTTTTGGCCAACCAAGCAACCTGGAAAGGCCAATCAGCGCTCCAAAGAAGTCTCGCTTCCCAGCGGGCAAAAGGGCCATGCGGAAAAAAGTGTCCAAACCAGAAATGCAGGACCGGCCATGGAGAAATGGGAGCCTTGCTTCGCTGATGGGTGGGATGTAAATTGCCAACAGCCACTCTGGAGAAGTGTACGGTGTGTTCTGAAATATCTAAAAAACACAGCTTGGAGAGCATAGGGCACTTCCACTCATGGGCGTATAAATTGGGAAAACTAAAAATCAGCAAGACACAGGCACCCCAAAGTTTAGGGCTGCTCTGTTGACAAGAACCCCCACTTCATTACACCTTAAATATCCTAGGAAAGCGAAAAAATGAATAAAGAAGTAGTGGTCCTCATGTACAATGGAATATCACTCAGCCATGAAATCCACGTCATAATGCTAGTAGCAGCACGATGAGTGGATTTAGGTACGACGATTCTAAGTGAAATAAGTCACACAGAAAAAGACACTTATCATAAGATATCACTTAGAGAGGGAATGTAAAAACCGCTACACTTGAACTGAATTACAAAACAGAACAGAGTCACACGTTCAGAAAACACACTATGGCTGCTGAACGGGAAAGGTGAGGTGGGGTGATGCATAAAACAAGGGTTTCAAATTAGCACAGATATCGTTCCATAAACCCAATATGTAAGAGACAAGACCTATTCCTTTTTCGGTGAACTGGACTCAACACCCCCTATTCACCGCACAAGAATATATCTGACTAGTAAGAATCTTCAAACCTATGTATTGATATCTCTCTGTAAGTGAGTCAAGGGGGTGTAAAGCGGCATAAACACAGCCGTGAAAAGCAGCTAAACCCCATTATAAAAATAAATTACTTTTCAAAACCCGTGAAACAAAGGCAGTGAAAGAGAGAGAAATTCTTACAAAATTCGTTCAGTGGCTGTGATGCAACCTGGATTGACCATATCTAGACCCACAGCTGATTGAGACATAAGGGTGGACACTCTTGGGGCTGAGAGGTTCGGTGAGGTTGGGTGAGCCAACGCAGACCCTTTCAAGTAATACTGCATGGTACCCATCCCATGGGTCCCAAATCTCCAGGTTCAAGGGCATCTTCCTACGTCGAAAACAGGCATGAGAAACCCAGAAGATGGTACACCGTGTGATCGGGAAAGGTTTCTAAAACGCACCTCATTTCTCATCTCCTTTGCTCGGGTTCGCCATTCCAGCCGATTTACTAGCCATCTCCCTCCTTGGAGAATCAGCACCTTTAACCTCCTGTTCCGTACAGGTTGCAATTTGTCCTGAGGATGAACGGGAAGAGGGGGAACCAATGAGAGACTAGCTCTAGGTGTTGGGACAGGCACAGGTCACTCTATTTTCCCATCAGGAGGAAGAATTAAGCACAAGCTCAGCCTGCCCCCCAGAACCAGAAGAGGGCCTGAAGCAATCCTGCGCTTTTGCGGCCAGCTCCCAAAAAAGCGAGTTGAAAAATGGAGCTCAGGGGCACTGCAATTCACAAACCTGCAGAGTTTTAAATGATACCTCTCGTCCACAAATATATTAAGGGAAGGCAACGAAGAGGCTTTGAAAGCAAGGCAGAATTGCAGGAAACAGATTTCAGGAGGTAGATTCGAATCGCCTTGAAAGCACATGAAAAGCGGCAAAACGTGGACAATAATGCCCTTGGCCAAAAAGGGCGTATGCGTTTTTTCCTGAATATATTCAGGAAAAAACGCATAAGCCCTTTTTGGCCAACCAAGCAACCTGGAAAGGCCAATCAGCGCTCCAAAGAAGTCTCGCTTCCCAGCGGGCAAAAGGGCCATGCGGAAAAAAGTGTCCAAACCAGAAATGCAGGACCGGCCATGGAGAAATGGGAGCCTTGCTTCGCTGATGGTTGGGATGTAAATTGCCAACAGCCACTCTGGAGAAGTGTACGGTGTGTTCTGAAATATCTAAAAAACACAGCTTGGAGAGCATAGGGCACTTCCACTCATGGGCGTATAAATTGGGAAAACTAAAAATCAGCAAGACACAGGCACCCCAAAGTTTAGGGCTGCTCTGTTGACAAGAACCCCCACTTCATTACACCTTAAATATCCTAGGAAAGCGAAAAATGAATAAAGAAGTTGTGGTCCTCATGTACAATGGAATATCACTCAGCCATGAAATCCACGTCATAATGCTAGTAGCAGCACGATGAGTGGATTTAGGTACGACGATTCTAAGTGAAATAAGTCACACAGAAAAAGACACTTATCATAAGATATCACTTAGAGAGGGAATGTAAAAACCGCTACACTTGAACTGAATTACAAAACAGAACAGAGTCCCACGTTCAGAAAACACACTATGGCTGCTGAACGGGAAAGGTGAGGTGGGGTGATGCATAAAACAAGGGTTTCAAATTAGCTCAGATACCGTTCCATAAACCCAATATGTAAGAGACAAGACCTATTCCTTTTTCGGTGAACTGGACTCAACACCCCCTATTCACCGCACAAGAATATATCTGACTAGTAAGAATCTTCAAACCTATGTATTGATATCTCTCTGTAAGTGAGTCAAGGGGGTGTAAAGCGGCAAAAACACAGCCGTGAAAAGCAGCTAAACCCCATTATAAAAATAAATTACTTTTCAAAACCCGTGAAACAAAGGCAGTGAAAGAGAGAGAAATTCTTACAAAATTCGTTCAGGGGCTGTGATGCAACCTGGATTGACCATATCTAGACCCACAGCTGATTGAGACATAAGGGTGGACACTCTTGGGGCTGAGAGGTTCGGTGAGGTTGGGTGAGCCAACGCAGACCCTTTCAAGTAATACTGCATGGTACCCATCCCATGGGTCCCAAATCTCCAGGTTCAAGGGCATCTTCCTACGTCGAAAACAGGCATGAGAAACCCAGAAGATGGTACACGGTGTGATCGGGAAAGGTTTCTAAAACGCACCTCATTTCTCATCTCCTTTGCTCGGGTTCGCCATTCCAGCCGATTTACTAGCCATCTCCCTCCTTGGAGAATCAGCACCTTTAACCTCCTGTTCCGTACAGGTTGCAATTTGTCCTGAGGATGAACGGGAAGAGGGGGAACCAATGAGAGACTAGCTCTAGGTGTTGGGACAGGCACAGGTCACTCTATTTTCCCATCAGGAAGAAGAATTAAGCACAAGCTCAGCCTGCCCCCCAGAACCAGAAGAGGGCCTGAAGCAATCCTGCGCTTTTGCGGCCAGCTCCCAAAAAAGCGAGTTGAAAAATGGAGCTCAGGGGCACTGCAATTCACAAACCTGCAGAGTTTTAAATGATACCTCTCGTCCACAAATATATTAAGGGAAGGCAACGAAGAGGCTTTGAAAGCAAGGCAGAATTGCAGGAAACAGATTTCAGGAGGTAGATTCGAATCGCCTTGAAAGCACATGAAAAGCGGCAAAACGTGGACAATGATGCCCTTGGCCAAAAAGGGCGTATGCGTTTTTTCCTGAATATATTCAGGAAAAAACGCATACGCCCTTTTTGGCCAACCAAGCAACCTGGAAAGGCCAATCAGCGCTCCAAAGAAGTCTCGCTTCCCAGCGGGCAAAAGGGCCATGCGGAAAAAAGTGTCCAAACCAGAAATGCAGGACCGGCCATGGAGAAATGGGAGCCTTGCTACGCTGATGGGTGGGATGTAAATTGCCAACAGCCACTCTGGAGAAGTGTACGGTGTGTCCTGAAACATCTAAAAAACACAGCTTGGAGAGCATAGGGCACTTCCACTCATGGGCGTATAAATTGGGAAAACTAAAAATCAGCAAGACACAGGCACCCCAAAGTTTAGGGCTGCTCTGTTGAAAAGAACCCCCACTTCATTACACCTTAAATATCCTAGGAAAGCAAAAAATGGATAAAGAAGTTGGGGTCCTCATGTACAATGGAATATCACTCAGCCATGAAATCAACGTCATAAGGCTAGTAGCAGCACGATGAGTGGATTTAGGTACGACGATTCTAAGTGAAATAAGTCACACAGAAAAAGACACTTATCATAAGATATCACTTAGAGAGGGAATGTAAAAACCGCTACACTTGAACTGAATTACAAAACAGAACAGAGTCACACGTTTAGGAAACACACTATGGCTGCTGAACGGGAAAGGTGAGGTGGGGTGATGCATAAAACAAGGGTTTCAAATTAGCTCAGATACCGTTCCATAAACCCAATATGTAAGAGACAAGACCTATTCCTTTTTCAGTGAACTGGACTCAACACCCCCTATTCACCGCACAAGAATATATCTGACTAGGAAGAATCTTCAAACCTATGTATTGATATCTCTCTGTAAGTGAGTCAAGGGGGTGTAAAGCAGCATAAACACAGCCGTGAAAAGCAGCTAAACCCCATTATAAAAATAAATTACTTTTCAAAACCCGTGAAACAAAGACAGTGAAAGAGAGAGAAATTCTTACAAAATTCGTTCAGGGGCTGTGATGCAACCTGGATTGACCATATCTAGACCCACAGCTGATTGAGACATAAGGGTGGACACTCTTGGGGCTGAGAGGTTCGGTGAGGTTGGGTGAGCCAACGCAGACCCTTTCAAGTAATACTGCATGGTACCCATCCCATGGGTCCCAAATCTCCAGGTTCAAGGGCATCTTCCTACGTCGAAAACAGGCATGAGAAACCCAGAAGATGGTACACCGTGTGATCGGGAAAGGTTTCTAAAACGCACCTCATTTCTCATCTCCTTTGCTCGGGTTCGCCATTCCAGCCGATTTACTAGCCATCTCCCTCCTTGGAGAATCAGCACCTTTAACCTCCTGTACCGTACAGGTTGCAATTTGTCCTGAGGATGAACGGGAAGAGGGGGAACCAATGAGAGACTAGCTCTAGGTGTTGGGACAGGCACAGGTCACTCTATTTTCCCATCAGGAAGAAGAATTAAGCACAAGCTCAGCCTGCCCCCCAGAACCAGAAGAGGGCCTGAAGCAATCCTGCGCTTTTGCGGCCAGCTCCCAAAAAAGCGAGTTGAAAAATGGAGCTCAGGGGCACTGCAATTCACAAACCTGCAGAGTTTTAAATGATACCTCTCGTCCACAAATATATTAAGGGAAGGCAACGAAGAGGCTTTGAAAGCAAGGCAGAATTGCAGGAAACAGATTTCAGGAGGTAGATTCGAATCGCCTTGAAAGCACATGAAAAGCGGCAAAACGTGGACAATGATGCCCTTGGCCAAAAAGGGCGTATGCGTTTTTTCCTGAATATATTCAGGAAAAAACGCATACGCCCTTTTTGGCCAACCAAGCAACCTGGAAAGGCCAATCAGCGCTCCAAAGAAGTCTCGCTTCCCAGCGGGCAAAAGGGCCATGCGGAAAAAAGTGTCCAAACCAGAAATGCAGGACCGGCCATGGAGAAATGGGAGCCTTGCTTCGCTGATGGGTGGGATGTAAATTGCCAACAGCCACTCTGGAGAAGTGTACGGTGTGTTCTGAAATATCTAAAAAACACAGCTTGGAGAGCATAGGGCACTTCCACTCATGGGCGTATAAATTGGGAAAACTAAAAATCAGCAAGACACAGGCACCCCAAAGTTTAGGGCTGCTCTGTTGACAAGAACCCCCACTTCATTACACCTTAAATATCCTAGGAAAGCGAAAAATGAATAAAGAAGTAGTGGTCCTCATGTACAATGGAATATCACTCAGCCATGAAATCCACGTCATAATGCTAGTAGCAGCACGATGAGTGGATTTAGGTACGACGATTCTAAGTGAAATAAGTCACACAGAAAAAGACACTTATCATAAGATATCACTTAGAGAGGGAATGTAAAAACCGCTACACTTGAACTGAATTACAAAACAGAACAGAGTCACACGTTTAGGAAACACACTATGGCTGCTGAACGGGAAAGGTGAGGTGGGGTGATGCATAAAACAAGGGTTTCAAATTAGCTCAGATACCGTTCCATAAACCCAATATGTAAGAGACAAGACCTATTCCTTTTTCAGTGAACTGGACTCAACACCCCCTATTCACCGCACAAGAATATATCTGACTAGGAAGAGTCTTCAAACCTATGTATTGATATCTCTCTGTAAGTGAGTCAAGGGGGTGTAAAGCAGCATAAACACAGCCGTGAAAAGCAGCTAAACCCCATTATAAAAATAAATTACTTTTCAAAACCCGTGAAACAAAGACAGTGAAAGAGAGAGAAATTCTTACAAAATTCGTTCAGGGGCTGTGATGCAACCTGGATTGACCATATCTAGACCCACAGCTGATTGAGACATAAGGGTGGACACTCTTGGGGCTGAGAGGTTCGGTGAGGTTGGGTGAGCCAACGCAGACCCTTTCAAGTAATACTGCATGGTACCCATCCCATGGGTCCCAAATCTCCAGGTTCAAGGGCATCTTCCTACGTCGAAAACAGGCATGAGAAACCCAGAAGATGGTACACGGTGTGATCGGGAAAGGTTTCTAAAACGCACCTCATTTCTCATCTCCTTTGCTCGGGTTCGCCATTCCAGCCGATTTACTAGCCATCTCCCTCCTTGGAGAATCAGCACCTTTAACCTCCTGTTCCGTACAGGTTGCAATTTGTCCTGAGGATGAACGGGAAGAGGGGGAACCAATGAGAGACTAGCTCTAGGTGTTGGGACAGGCACAGGTCACTCTATTTTCCCATCAGGAAGAAGAATTAAGCACAAGCTCAGCCTGCCCCCCAGAACCAGAAGAGGGCCTGAAGCAATCCTGCGCTTTTGCGGCCAGCTCCCAAAAAAGCGAGTTGAAAAATGGAGCTCAGGGGCACTGCAATTCACAAACCTGCAGAGTTTTAAATGATACCTCTCGTCCACAAATATATTAAGGGAAGGCAACGAAGAGGCTTTGAAAGCAAGGCAGAATTGCAGGAAACAGATTTCAGGAGGTAGATTCGAATCGCCTTGAAAGCACATGAAAAGCGGCAAAACGTGGACAATGATGCCCTTGGCCAAAAAGGGCGTATGCGTTTTTTCCTGAATATATTCAGGAAAAAACGCATACGCCCTTTTTGGCCAACCAAGCAACCTGGAAAGGCCAATCAGCGCTCCAAAGAAGTCTCGCTTCCCAGCGGGCAAAAGGGCCATGCGGAAAAAAGTGTCCAAACCAGAAATGCAGGACCGGCCATGGAGAAATGGGAGCCTTGCTACGCTGATGGGTGGGATGTAAATTGCCAACAGCCACTCTGGAGAAGTGTACGGTGTGTCCTGAAACATCTAAAAAACACAGCTTGGAGAGCATAGGGCACTTCCACTCATGGGCGTATAAATTGGGAAAACTAAAAATCAGCAAGACACAGGCACCCCAAAGTTTAGGGCTGCTCTGTTGAAAAGAACCCCCACTTCATTACACCTTAAATATCCTAGGAAAGCAAAAAATGGATAAAGAAGTTGGGGTCCTCATGTACAATGGAATATCACTCAGCCATGAAATCAACGTCATAAGGCTAGTAGCAGCACGATGAGTGGATTTAGGTACGACGATTCTAAGTGAAATAAGTCACACAGAAAAAGACACTTATCATAAGATATCACTTAGAGAGGGAATGTAAAAACCGCTACACTTGAACTGAATTACAAAACAGAACAGAGTCACACGTTTAGGAAACACACTATGGCTGCTGAACGGGAAAGGTGAGGTGGGGTGATGCATAAAACAAGGGTTTCAAATTAGCTCAGATACCGTTCCATAAACCCAATATGTAAGAGACAAGACCTATTCCTTTTTCAGTGAACTGGACTCAACACCCCCTATTCACCGCACAAGAATATATCTGACTAGGAAGAATCTTCAAACCTATGTATTGATATCTCTCTGTAAGTGAGTCAAGGGGGTGTAAAGCAGCATAAACACAGCCGTGAAAAGCAGCTAAACCCCATTATAAAAATAAATTACTTTTCAAAACCCGTGAAACAAAGACAGTGAAAGAGAGAGAAATTCTTACAAAATTCGTTCAGGGGCTGTGATGCAACCTGGATTGACCATATCTAGACCCACAGCTGATTGAGACATAAGGGTGGACACTCTTGGGGCTGAGAGGTTCGGTGAGGTTGGGTGAGCCAACGCAGACCCTTTCAAGTAATACTGCATGGTACCCATCCCATGGGTCCCAAATCTCCAGGTTCAAGGGCATCTTCCTACGTCGAAAACAGGCATGAGAAACCCAGAAGATGGTACACCGTGTGATCGGGAAAGGTTTCTAAAACGCACCTCATTTCTCATCTCCTTTGCTCGGGTTCGCCATTCCAGCCGATTTACTAGCCATCTCCCTCCTTGGAGAATCAGCACCTTTAACCTCCTGTACCGTACAGGTTGCAATTTGTCCTGAGGATGAACGGGAAGAGGGGGAACCAATGAGAGACTAGCTCTAGGTGTTGGGACAGGCACAGGTCACTCTATTTTCCCATCAGGAAGAAGAATTAAGCACAAGCTCAGCCTGCCCCCCAGAACCAGAAGAGGGCCTGAAGCAATCCTGCGCTTTTGCGGCCAGCTCCCAAAAAAGCGAGTTGAAAAATGGAGCTCAGGGGCACTGCAATTCACAAACCTGCAGAGTTTTAAATGATACCTCTCGTCCACAAATATATTAAGGGAAGGCAACGAAGAGGCTTTGAAAGCAAGGCAGAATTGCAGGAAACAGATTTCAGGAGGTAGATTCGAATCGCCTTGAAAGCACATGAAAAGCGGCAAAACGTGGACAATGATGCCCTTGGCCAAAAAGGGCGTATGCGTTTTTTCCTGAATATATTCAGGAAAAAACGCATACGCCCTTTTTGGCCAACCAAGCAACCTGGAAAGGCCAATCAGCGCTCCAAAGAAGTCTCGCTTCCCAGCGGGCAAAAGGGCCATGCGGAAAAAAGTGTCCAAACCAGAAATGCAGGACCGGCCATGGAGAAATGGGAGCCTTGCTTCGCTGATGGGTGGGATGTAAATTGCCAACAGCCACTCTGGAGAAGTGTACGGTGTGTTCTGAAATATCTAAAAAACACAGCTTGGAGAGCATAGGGCACTTCCACTCATGGGCGTATAAATTGGGAAAACTAAAAATCAGCAAGACACAGGCACCCCAAAGTTTAGGGCTGCTCTGTTGACAAGAACCCCCACTTCATTACACCTTAAATATCCTAGGAAAGCGAAAAATGAATAAAGAAGTAGTGGTCCTCATGTACAATGGAATATCACTCAGCCATGAAATCCACGTCATAATGCTAGTAGCAGCACGATGAGTGGATTTAGGTACGACGATTCTAAGTGAAATAAGTCACACAGAAAAAGACACTTATCATAAGATATCACTTAGAGAGGGAATGTAAAAACCGCTACACTTGAACTGAATTACAAAACAGAACAGAGTCACACGTTCAGAAAACACACTATGGCTGCTGAACGGGAAAGGTGAGGTGGGGTGATGCATAAAACAAGGGTTTCAAATTAGCACAGATATCGTTCCATAAACCCAATATGTAAGAGACAAGACCTATTCCTTTTTCGGTGAACTGGACTCAACACCCCCTATTCACCGCACAAGAATATATCTGACTAGTAAGAATCTTCAAACCTATGTATTGATATCTCTCTGTAAGTGAGTCAAGGGGGTGTAAAGCGGCATAAACACAGCCGTGAAAAGCAGCTAAACCCCATTATAAAAATAAATTACTTTTCAAAACCCGTGAAACAAAGGCAGTGAAAGAGAGAGAAATTCTTACAAAATTCGTTCAGGGGCTGTGATGCAACCTGGATTGACCATATCTAGACCCACAGCTGATTGAGACATAAGGGTGGACACTCTTGGGGCTGAGAGGTTCGGTGAGGTTGGGTGAGCCAACGCAGACCCTTTCAAGTAATACTGCATGGTACCCATCCCATGGGTCCCAAATCTCCAGGTTCAAGGGCATCTTCCTACGTCGAAAACAGGCATGAGAAACCCAGAAGATGGTACACGGTGTGATCGGGAAAGGTTTCTAAAACGCACCTCATTTCTCATCTCCTTTGCTCGGGTTCGCCATTCCAGCCGATTTACTAGCCATCTCCCTCCTTGGAGAATCAGCACCTTTAACCTCCTGTTCCGTACAGGTTGCAATTTGTCCTGAGGATGAACGGGAAGAGGGGGAACCAATGAGAGACTAGCTCTAGGTGTTGGGACAGGCACAGGTCACTCTATTTTCCCATCAGGAAGAAGAATTAAGCACAAGCTCAGCCTGCCCCCCAGAACCAGAAGAGGGCCTGAAGCAATCCTGCGCTTTTGCGGCCAGCTCCCAAAAAAGCGAGTTGAAAAATGGAGCTCAGGGGCACTGCAATTCACAAACCTGCAGAGTTTTAAATGATACCTCTCGTCCACAAATATATTAAGGGAAGGCAACGAAGAGGCTTTGAAAGCAAGGCAGAATTGCAGGAAACAGATTTCAGGAGGTAGATTCGAATCGCCTTGAAAGCACATGAAAAGCGGCAAAACGTGGACAATAATGCCCTTGGCCAAAAAGGGCGTATGCGTTTTTTCCTGAATATATTCAGGAAAAAACGCATAAGCCCTTTTTGGCCAACCAAGCAACCTGGAAAGGCCAATCAGCGCTCCAAAGAAGTCTCGCTTCCCAGCGGGCAAAAGGGCCATGCGGAAAAAAGTGTCCAAACCAGAAATGCAGGACCGGCCATGGAGAAATGGGAGCCTTGCTTCGCTGATGGTTGGGATGTAAATTGCCAACAGCCACTCTGGAGAAGTGTACGGTGTGTTCTGAAATATCTAAAAAACACAGCTTGGAGAGCATAGGGCACTTCCACTCATGGGCGTATAAATTGGGAAAACTAAAAATCAGCAAGACACAGGCACCCCAAAGTTTAGGGCTGCTCTGTTGACAAGAACCCCCACTTCATTACACCTTAAATATCCTAGGAAAGCGAAAAATGAATAAAGAAGTTGTGGTCCTCATGTACAATGGAATATCACTCAGCCATGAAATCCACGTCATAATGCTAGTAGCAGCACGATGAGTGGATTTAGGTACGACGATTCTAAGTGAAATAAGTCACACAGAAAAAGACACTTATCATAAGATATCACTTAGAGAGGGAATGTAAAAACCGCTACACTTGAACTGAATTACAAAACAGAACAGAGTCCCACGTTCAGAAAACACACTATGGCTGCTGAACGGGAAAGGTGAGGTGGGGTGATGCATAAAACAAGGGTTTCAAATTAGCTCAGATACCGTTCCATAAACCCAATATGTAAGAGACAAGACCTATTCCTTTTTCGGTGAACTGGACTCAACACCCCCTATTCACCGCACAAGAATATATCTGACTAGTAAGAATCTTCAAACCTATGTATTGATATCTCTCTGTAAGTGAGTCAAGGGGGTGTAAAGCGGCAAAAACACAGCCGTGAAAAGCAGCTAAACCCCATTATAAAAATAAATTACTTTTCAAAACCCGTGAAACAAAGGCAGTGAAAGAGAGAGAAATTCTTACAAAATTCGTTCAGGGGCTGTGATGCAACCTGGATTGACCATATCTAGACCCACAGCTGATTGAGACATAAGGGTGGACACTCTTGGGGCTGAGAGGTTCGGTGAGGTTGGGTGAGCCAACGCAGACCCTTTCAAGTAATACTGCATGGTACCCATCCCATGGGTCCCAAATCTCCAGGTTCAAGGGCATCTTCCTACGTCGAAAACAGGCATGAGAAACCCAGAAGATGGTACACGGTGTGATCGGGAAAGGTTTCTAAAACGCACCTCATTTCTCATCTCCTTTGCTCGGGTTCGCCATTCCAGCCGATTTACTAGCCATCTCCCTCCTTGGAGAATCAGCACCTTTAACCTCCTGTTCCGTACAGGTTGCAATTTGTCCTGAGGATGAACGGGAAGAGGGGGAACCAATGAGAGACTAGCTCTAGGTGTTGGGACAGGCACAGGTCACTCTATTTTCCCATCAGGAAGAAGAATTAAGCACAAGCTCAGCCTGCCCCCCAGAACCAGAAGAGGGCCTGAAGCAATCCTGCGCTTTTGCGGCCAGCTCCCAAAAAAGCGAGTTGAAAAATGGAGCTCAGGGGCACTGCAATTCACAAACCTGCAGAGTTTTTAATGATAACTCTCGTCCACAAATATATTAAGGGAAGGCAACGAAGAGGCTTTGAAAGCAAGGCAGAATTGCAGGAAACAGATTTCAGGAGGTAGATTCGAATCGCCTTGAAAGCACATGAAAAGCGGCAAAACGTGGACAATGATGCCCTTGGCCAAAAAGAGCGTATGCGTTTTTTCCTGAATATATTCAGGAAAAAACGCATACGCCCTTTTTGGCCAACCAAGCAACCTGGAAAGGCCAATCAGCGCTCCAAAGAAGTCTCGCTTCCCAGCGGGCAAAAGGGCCATGCGGAAAAAAGTGTCCAAACCAGAAATGCAGGACCGGCCATGGAGAAATGGGAGCCTTGCTACGCTGATGGGTGGGATGTAAATTGCCAACAGCCACTCTGGAGAAGTGTACGGTGTGTTCTGAAACATCTAAAAAACACAGCTTGGAGAGCATAGGGCACTTCCACTCATGGGCGTATAAATTGGGAAAACTAAAAATCAGCAAGACACAGGCACCCCAAAGTTTAGGGCTGCTCTGTTGACAAGAACCCCCACTTCATTACACCTTAAATATCCTAGGAAAGCGAAAAATGAATAAAGAAGTTGTGGTCCTCACGTACAATGGAATATCACTCAGCCATGAAATCCACGTCATAATGCTAGTAGCAGCACGATGAGTGGATTTAGGTACGACGATTCTAAGTGAAATAAGTCACACAGAGAAAGACACTTATCATAAGATATCACTTAGAGAGGGAATGTAAAAACCGCTACACTTGAACTGAATTACAAAACAGAACAGAGTCACACGTTCAGAAAACACACTATGGCTGCTGAACGGGAAAGGTGAGGTGGGGTGATGCATAAAACAAGGGTTTCAAATTAGCTCAGATACCGTTCCATAAACCCAATATGTAAGAGACGAAACCTATTCCTTTTTCAGTGAACTGGACTCAACACCCCCTATTCACCGCACAAAAATATATATGACTAGTAAGAATCTTCAAACCTATGTATTGATATCTCTCTGTAAGTGAGTCAAGGGGGTGTAAAGCGGCATAAACACAGCCGTGAAAAGCAGCTAAACCCCATTATAAAAATAAATTACTTTTCAAAACCCGTGAAACAAAGGCAGTGAAAGAGAGAGAAATTCTTACAAAATTAGTTCAGGGGCCGTGATGCAACCTGGATTGACCATATCTAGACCCACAGCTGATTGAGACATAAGGGTGGACACTCTTGGGGCTGAGAGGTTCGGTGAGGTTGGGTGAGCCAACGCAGACCCTTTCAAGTAATACTGCATGGTACCCATCCCATGGGTCCCAAATCTCCAGGTTCAAGGGCATCTTCCTACGTCGAAAACAGGCATGAGAAACCCAGAAGATGGTACACGGTGTGATCGGGAAAGGTTTCTAAAACGCACCTCATTTCTCATCTCCTTTGCTCGGGTTCGCCATTCCAGCCGATTTACTAGCCATCTCCCTCCTTGGAGAATCAGCACCTTTAACCTCCTGTTCCGTACAGGTTGCAATTTGTCCTGAGGATGAACGGGAAGAGGGGGAACCAATGAGAGACTAGCTCTAGGTGTTGGGACAGGCACAGGTCACTCTATTTTCCCATCAGGAAGAAGAATTAAGCACAAGCTCAGCCTGCCCCCCAGAACCAGAAGAGGGCCTGAAGCAATCCTGCGCTTTTGCGGCCAGCTCCCAAAAAAGCGAGTTGAAAAATGGAGCTCAGGGGCACTGCAATTCACAAACCTGCAGAGTTTTAAATGATACCTCTCGTCCACAAATATATTAAGGGAAGGCAACGAAGAGGCTTTGAAAGCAAGGCAGAATTGCAGGAAACAGATTTCAGGAGGTAGATTCGAATCGCCTTGAAAGCACATGAAAAGCGGCAAAACGTGGACAATGATGCCCTTGGCCAAAAAGGGCGTATGCGTTTTTTCCTGAATATATTCAGGAAAAAACGCATACGCCCTTTTTGGCCAACCAAGCAACCTGGAAAGGCCAATCAGCGCTCCAAAGAAGTCTCGCTTCCCAGCGGGCAAAAGGGCCATGCGGAAAAAAGTGTCCAAACCAGAAATGCAGGACCGGCCATGGAGAAATGGGAGCCTTGCTACGCTGATGGGTGGGATGTAAATTGCCAACAGCCACTCTGGAGAAGTGTACGGTGTGTCCTGAAACATCTAAAAAACACAGCTTGGAGAGCATAGGGCACTTCCACTCATGGGCGTATAAATTGGGAAAACTAAAAATCAGCAAGACACAGGCACCCCAAAGTTTAGGGCTGCTCTGTTGAAAAGAACCCCCACTTCATTACACCTTAAATATCCTAGGAAAGCAAAAAATGGATAAAGAAGTTGGGGTCCTCATGTACAATGGAATATCACTCAGCCATGAAATCAACGTCATAAGGCTAGTAGCAGCACGATGAGTGGATTTAGGTACGACGATTCTAAGTGAAATAAGTCACACAGAAAAAGACACTTATCATAAGATATCACTTAGAGAGGGAATGTAAAAACCGCTACACTTGAACTGAATTACAAAACAGAACAGAGTCACACGTTTAGGAAACACACTATGGCTGCTGAACGGGAAAGGTGAGGTGGGGTGATGCATAAAACAAGGGTTTCAAATTAGCTCAGATACCGTTCCATAAACCCAATATGTAAGAGACAAGACCTATTCCTTTTTCAGTGAACTGGACTCAACACCCCCTATTCACCGCACAAGAATATATCTGACTAGGAAGAATCTTCAAACCTATGTATTGATATCTCTCTGTAAGTGAGTCAAGGGGGTGTAAAGCAGCATAAACACAGCCGTGAAAAGCAGCTAAACCCCATTATAAAAATAAATTACTTTTCAAAACCCGTGAAACAAAGACAGTGAAAGAGAGAGAAATTCTTACAAAATTCGTTCAGGGGCTGTGATGCAACCTGGATTGACCATATCTAGACCCACAGCTGATTGAGACATAAGGGTGGACACTCTTGGGGCTGAGAGGTTCGGTGAGGTTGGGTGAGCCAACGCAGACCCTTTCAAGTAATACTGCATGGTACCCATCCCATGGGTCCCAAATCTCCAGGTTCAAGGGCATCTTCCTACGTCGAAAACAGGCATGAGAAACCCAGAAGATGGTACACCGTGTGATCGGGAAAGGTTTCTAAAACGCACCTCATTTCTCATCTCCTTTGCTCGGGTTCGCCATTCCAGCCGATTTACTAGCCATCTCCCTCCTTGGAGAATCAGCACCTTTAACCTCCTGTACCGTACAGGTTGCAATTTGTCCTGAGGATGAACGGGAAGAGGGGGAACCAATGAGAGACTAGCTCTAGGTGTTGGGACAGGCACAGGTCACTCTATTTTCCCATCAGGAAGAAGAATTAAGCACAAGCTCAGCCTGCCCCCCAGAACCAGAAGAGGGCCTGAAGCAATCCTGCGCTTTTGCGGCCAGCTCCCAAAAAAGCGAGTTGAAAAATGGAGCTCAGGGGCACTGCAATTCACAAACCTGCAGAGTTTTAAATGATACCTCTCGTCCACAAATATATTAAGGGAAGGCAACGAAGAGGCTTTGAAAGCAAGGCAGAATTGCAGGAAACAGATTTCAGGAGGTAGATTCGAATCGCCTTGAAAGCACATGAAAAGCGGCAAAACGTGGACAATGATGCCCTTGGCCAAAAAGGGCGTATGCGTTTTTTCCTGAATATATTCAGGAAAAAACGCATACGCCCTTTTTGGCCAACCAAGCAACCTGGAAAGGCCAATCAGCGCTCCAAAGAAGTCTCGCTTCCCAGCGGGCAAAAGGGCCATGCGGAAAAAAGTGTCCAAACCAGAAATGCAGGACCGGCCATGGAGAAATGGGAGCCTTGCTTCGCTGATGGGTGGGATGTAAATTGCCAACAGCCACTCTGGAGAAGTGTACGGTGTGTTCTGAAATATCTAAAAAACACAGCTTGGAGAGCATAGGGCACTTCCACTCATGGGCGTATAAATTGGGAAAACTAAAAATCAGCAAGACACAGGCACCCCAAAGTTTAGGGCTGCTCTGTTGACAAGAACCCCCACTTCATTACACCTTAAATATCCTAGGAAAGCGAAAAATGAATAAAGAAGTAGTGGTCCTCATGTACAATGGAATATCACTCAGCCATGAAATCCACGTCATAATGCTAGTAGCAGCACGATGAGTGGATTTAGGTACGACGATTCTAAGTGAAATAAGTCACACAGAAAAAGACACTTATCATAAGATATCACTTAGAGAGGGAATGTAAAAACCGCTACAATTGAACTGAATTACAAAACAGAACAGAGTCACACGTTCAGAAAACACACTATGGCTGCTGAACGGGAAAGGTGAGGTGGGGTGATGCATAAAACAAGGGTTTCAAATTAGCACAGATACCGTTCCATAAACCCAATATGTAAGAGACAAGACCTATTCCTTTTTCGGTGAACTGGACTCAACACCCCCTATTCACCGCACAAGAATATATCTGACTAGTAAGAATCTTCAAACCTATGTATTGATATCTCTCTGTAAGTGAGTCAAGGGGGTGTAAAGCGGCATAAACACAGCCGTGAAAAGCAGCTAAACCCCATTATAAAAATAAATTACTTTTCAAAACCCGTGAAACAAAGGCAGTGAAAGAGAGAGAAATTCTTACAAAATTCGTTCAGTGGCTGTGATGCAACCTGGATTGACCATATCTAGACCCACAGCTGATTGAGACATAAGGGTGGACACTCTTGGGGCTGAGAGGTTCGGTGAGGTTGGGTGAGCCAACGCAGACCCTTTCAAGTAATACTGCATGGTACCCATCCCATGGGTCCCAAATCTCCAGGTTCAAGGGCATCTTCCTACGTCGAAAACAGGCATGAGAAACCCAGAAGATGGTACACGGTGTGATCGGGAAAGGTTTCTAAAACGCACCTCATTTCTCATCTCCTTTGCTCGGGTTCGCCATTCCAGCCGATTTACTAGCCATCTCCCTCCTTGGAGAATCAGCACCTTTAACCTCCTGTTCCGTACAGGTTGCAATTTGTCCTGAGGATGAACGGGAAGAGGGGGAACCAATGAGAGACTAGCTCTAGGTGTTGGGACAGGCACAGGTCACTCTATTTTCCCATCAGGAAGAAGAATTAAGCACAAGCTCAGCCTGCCCCCCAGAACCAGAAGAGGGCCTGAAGCAATCCTGCGCTTTTGCGGCCAGCTCCCAAAAAAGCGAGTTGAAAAATGGAGCTCAGGGGCACTGCAATTCACAAACCTGCAGAGTTTTAAATGATACCTCTCGTCCACAAATATATTAAGGGAAGGCAACGAAGAGGCTTTGAAAGCAAGGCAGAATTGCAGGAAACAGATTTCAGGAGGTAGATTCGAATCGCCTTGAAAGCACATGAAAAGCGGCAAAACGTGGACAATGATGCCCTTGGCCAAAAAGGGCGTATGCGTTTTTTCCTGAATATATTCAGGAAAAAACGCATACGCCCTTTTTGGCCAACCAAGCAACCTGGAAAGGCCAATCAGCGCTCCAAAGAAGTCTCGCTTCCCAGCGGGCAAAAGGGCCATGCGGAAAAAAGTGTCCAAACCAGAAATGCAGGACCGGCCATGGAGAAATGGGAGCCTTGCTTCGCTGATGGGTGGGATGTAAATTGCCAACAGCCACTCTGGAGAAGTGTACGGTGTGTTCTGAAATATCTAAAAAACACAGCTTGGAGAGCATAGGGCACTTCCACTCATGGGCGTATAAATTGGGAAAACTAAAAATCAGCAAGACACAGGCACCACAAAGTTTAGGGCTGCTCTGTTGACAAGAACCCCCACTTCATTACACCTTAAATATCCTAGGAAAGCAAAAAATGGATAAAGAAGTTGGGGTCCTCATGTACAATGGAATATCACTCAGCCATGAAATCAACGTCATAAGGCTAGTAGCAGCACGATGAGTGGATTTAGGTACGACGATTCTAAGTGAAATAAGTCACACAGAAAAAGACACTTATCATAAGATATCACTTAGAGAGGGAATGTAAAAACCGCTACACTTGAACTGAATTACAAAACAGAACAGAGTCACACGTTTAGGAAACACACTATGGCTGCTGAACGGGAAAGGTGAGGTGGGGTGATGCATAAAACAAGGGTTTCAAATTAGCTCAGATACCGTTCCATAAACCCAATATGTAAGAGACAAGACCTATTCCTTTTTCAGTGAACTGGACTCAACACCCCCTATTCACCGCACAAGAATATATCTGACTAGGAAGAATCTTCAAACCTATGTATTGATATCTCTCCGTAAGTGAGTCAAGGGGGTGTAAAGCAGCATAAACACAGCCGTGAAAAGCAGCTAAACCCCATTATAAAAATAAATTACTTTTCAAAACCCGTGAAACAAAGACAGTGAAAGAGAGAGAAATTCTTACAAAATTCGTTCAGGGGCTGTGATGCAACCTGGATTGACCATATCTAGACCCACAGCTGATTGAGACATAAGGGTGGACACTCTTGGGGCTGAGAGGTTCGGTGAGGTTGGGTGAGCCAACGCAGACCCTTTCAAGTAATACTGCATGGTACCCATCCCATGGGTCCCAAATCTCCAGGTTCAAGGGCATCTTCCTACGTCGAAAACAGGCATGAGAAACCCAGAAGATGGTACACCGTGTGATCGGGAAAGGTTTCGAAAACGCACCTCATTTCTCATCTCCTTTGCTCGGGTTCGCCATTCCAGCCGATTTACTAGCCATCTCCCTCCTTGGAGAATCAGCACCTTTAACCTCCTGTTCCGTACAGGTTGCAATTTGTCCTGAGGATGAACGGGAAGAGGGGGAACCAATGAGAGACTAGCTCTAGGTGTTGGGACAGGCACAGGTCACTCTATTTTCCCATCAGGAAGAAGAATTAAGCACAAGCTCAGCCTGCCCCCCAGAACCAGAAGAGGGCCTGAAGCAATCCTGCGCTTTTGCGGCCAGCTCCCAAAAAAGCGAGTTGAAAAATGGAGCTCAGGGGCACTGCAATTCACAAACCTGCAGAGTTTTAAATGATACCTCTCGTCCACAAATATATTAAGGGAAGGCAACGAAGAGGCTTTGAAAGCAAGGCAGAATTGCAGGAAACAGATTTCAGGAGGTAGATTCGAATCGCCTTGAAAGCACATGAAAAGCGGCAAAACGTGAATATATTCAGAAAGAAACGCATACGCCCTTTTTGGCCAACCAAGCAACCTGGAAAGGCCAATCAGCGCTCCAAAGAAGTCTCGCTTCCCAGCGGGCAAAAGGGCCATGCGGAAAAAAGTGTCCAAACCAGAAATGCAGGACCGGCCATGGAGAAATGGGAGCCTTGCTAAGCTGATGGGTGGGATGTAAATTGCCAACAGCCACTCTGGAGAAGTGTACGGTGTGTTCTGAAACATCTAAAAAACACAGCTTGGAGAGCATAGGGCACTTCCACTCATGGGCGTATAAATTGGGAAAACTAAAAATCAGCAAGACACAGGCACCCCAAAGTTTAGGGCTGCTCTGTTGACAAGAACCCCCACTTCATTACACCTTAAATATCCTAGGAAAGAGAAAAATGGATAAAGAAGTTGGGGTCCTCATGTACAATGGAATATCACTCAGCCATGAAATCAACGTCATAAGGCTAGTAGCAGCACGATGAGTGGATTTAGGTACGACGATTCTAAGTGAAATAAGTCACACAGAAAAAGACACTTATCATAAGATATCACTTAGAGAGGGAATGTAAAAACCGCTACACTTGAACTGAATTACAAAACAAAACAGAGTCACACGTTTATGAAACACACTATGACTGCTGAACGGGAAAGGTGAGGTGGGGTGATGCATAAAACAAGGGTTTCAAATTAGCTCCGATACCATTCCATAAACCCAATATGTAAGAGACAAGACCTATTCCTTTTTCAGTGAACTGGACTCAACACCCCCTATTCACCGCACAAGAATATATCTGACTAGGAAGAATCTTCAAACCTATGTATTGATATCTCTCTGTAAGTGAGTCAAGGGGGTGTAAAGCGGCATAAACACAGCCGTGAAAAGCAGCTAAACCCCATTATAAAAATAAATTACTCTTCAAAACCCGTGAAACAAAGACAGTGAAAGAGAGAGAAATTCTTACAAAATTCGTTCACGGGCTGTGATGCAACCTGGATTGACCATATCTAGACCCACAGCTGATTGAGACATAAGGGTGGACACTCTTGGGGCTGAGAGGTTCGGTGAGGTTGGGTGAGCCAACGCAGACCCTTTCAAGTAATACTGCATGGTACCCATCCCATGGGTCCCAAATCTCCAGGTTCAAGGGCATCTTCCTACGTCGAAAACAGGCATGAGAAACCCAGAAGATGGTACACGGTGTGATCGGGAAAGGTTTCTAAAACGCACCTCATTTCTCATCTCCTTTGCTCGGGTTCCCCATTCCAGCCGATTTACTAGCCATCTCCCTCCTTGGAGAATCAGCACCTTTAACCTCCTGTTCCGTACAGGTTGCAATTTGTCCTGAGGATGAACGGGAAGAGGGGGAACCAATGAGAGACTAGCTCTAGGTGTTGGGACAGGCACAGGTCACTCTATTTTCCCATCAGGAAGAAGAATTAAGCACAAGCTCAGCCTGCCCCCCAGAACCAGAAGAGGGCCTGAAGCAATCCTGCGCTTTTGCGGCCAGCTCCCAAAAAAGCGAGTTGAAAAATGGAGCTCAGGGACACTGCAATTCACAAACCTGCAGAGTTTTAAATGATACCTCTCGTCCACAAATATATTAAGGGAAGGCAACGAAGAGGCTTTGAAAGCAAGGCAGAATTGCAGGAAACAGATTTCAGGAGGTAGATTCGAATCGCCTTGAAAGCACATGAAAAGCGGCAAAACGTGGACAATGATGCCCTTGGCCAAAAAGGGCGTATGCGTTTTTTCCTGAATATATTCAGGAAAAAACGCATACGCCCTTTTTGGCCAACCAAGCAACCTGGAAAGGCCAATCAGCGCTCCAAAGAAGTCTCGCTTCCCAGCGGGCAAAAGGGCCATGCGGAAAAAAGTGTCCAAACCAGAAATGCAGGACCGGCCATGGAGAAATGGGAGCCTTGCTACGCTGATGGGCGGGATGTAAATTGCCAACAGCCACTCTGGAGAAGTGTACGGTGTGTTCTGAAACATCTAAAAAACACAGCTTGGAGAGCATAGGGCACTTCCACTCATGGGCGTATAAATTGGGAAAACTAAAAATCAGCAAGACACAGGCACCCCAAAGTTTAGGGCTGCTCTGTTGAAAAGAACCCCCACTTCATTACACCTTAAATATCCTAGGAAAGCAAAAAATGGATAAAGAAGTTGGGGTCCTCATGTACAATGGAATATCACTCAGCCATGAAATCAACGTCATAAGGCTAGTAGCAGCACGATGAGTGGATTTAGGTACGACGATTCTAAGTGAAATAAGTCACACAGAAAAAGACACTTATCATAAGATATCACTTAGAGAGGGAATGTAAAAACCGCTACACTTGAACTGAATTGCAAAACAGAACAGAGTCACACGTTTAGAAAACACACTATGGCTGCTGAATGGGAAAGGTGAGGTGGGGTGATGCATAAAACAAGGGTTTCAAATTAGCTCCGATACCATTCCATAAACCCAATATGTAAGAGACAAGACCTATTCCTTTTTCAGTGAACTGGACTCAACACCCCCTATTCACCGCACAAGAATATATCTGACTAGGAAGAATCTTCAAACCTATGTATTGATATCTCTCCGTAAGTGAGTCAAGGGGGTGTAAAGCAGCATAAACACAGCCGTGAAAAGCAGCTAAACCCCATTATAAAAATAAATTACTTTTCAAAACCCATGAAACAAAGACAGTGAAAGAGAGAGAAATTCTTACAAAATTCGTTCAGGGGCTGTGATGCAACCTGTATTGACCATATGTAGACCCACAGCTGATTGAGACATAAGGGTGGACACTCTTGGGGCTGAGAGGTTCGGTGAGGTTGGGTGAGCCAACGCAGACCCTTTCAAGTAATACTGCATGGTACCCATCCCATGGGTCCCAAATCTCCAGGTTCAAGGGCATCTTCCTACGTCGAAAACAGGCATGAGAAACCCAGAAGATGGTACACCGTGTGATCGGGAAAGGTTTCTAAAACGCACCTCATTTCTCATCTCCTTTGCTCGGGTTCCCCATTCCAGCCGATTTACTAGCCATCTCCCTCCTTGGAGAATCAGCACCTTTAACCTCCTGTTCCGTACAGGTTGCAATTTGTCCTGAGGATGAACGGGAAGAGGGGGAACCAATGAGAGACTAGCTCTAGGTGTTGGGACAGGCACAGGTCACTCTATTTTCCCATCAGGAAGAAGAATTAAGCACAAGCTCAGCCTGCCCCCCAGAACCAGAAGAGGGCCTGAAGCAATCCTGCGCTTTGGCGGCCAGCTCCCAAAAAAGCGAGTTGAAAAATGGAGCTCAGGGGCACTGCAATTCACAAACCTGCAGAGTTTTAAATGATACCTCTCGTCCACAAATATATTAAGGGAAGGCAACGAAGAGGCTTTGAAAGCAAGGCAGAATTGCAGGAAACAGATTTCAGGAGGTAGATTCGAATCGCCTTGAAAGCACATGAAAAGCGGCAAAACGTGGACAATGATGCCCTTGGCCAAAAAGGGCGTATGCGTTTTTTCCTGAATATATTCAGGAAAAAACGCATACGCCCTTTTTGGCCAACCAAGCAACCTGGAAAGGCCAATCAGCGCTCCAAAGAAGTCTCGCTTCCCAGCGGGCAAAAGGGCCATGCGGAAAAAAGTGTCCAAACCAGAAATGCAGGACCGGCCATGGAGAAATGGGAGCCTTGCTACACTGATGGGTGGGATGTAAATTGCCAACAGCCACTCTGGAGAAGTGTACGGTGTGTTCTGAAACATCTAAAAAACACAGCTTGGAGAGCATAGGGCACTTCCACTCATGGGCGTATAAATTGGGAAAACTAAAAATCAGCAAGACACAGGCACCCCAAAGTTTAGGGCTGCTCTGTTGACAAGAACCCCCACTTCATTACACCTTAAATATCCTAGGAAAGCGAAAAATGGATAAAGAAGTTGGGGTCCTCATGTACAATGGAATATCACTCAGCCATGAAATCAACGTCATAAGGCTAGTAGCAGCACGATGAGTGGATTTAGGTACGACGATTCTAAGTGAAATAAGTCACACAGAAAAAGACACTTATCATAAGATATCACTTAGAGAGGGAATGTAAAAACCGCTACACTTGAACTGAATTACAAAACAGAACAGAGTCACACGTTTAGGAAACACACTATGGCTGCTGAACGGGAAAGGTGAGGTGGGGTGATGCATAAAACAAGGGTTTCAAATTAGCTCAGATACCGTTCCATAAACCCAATATGTAAGAGACAAGACCTATTCCTTTTTCAGTGAACTGGACTCAACACCCCCTATTCACCGCACAAGAATATATCTGACTAGGAAGAATCTTCAAACCTATGTATTGATATCTCTCCGTAAGTGAGTCAAGGGGGTGTAAAGCGGCATAAACACAGCCGTGAAAAGCAGCTAAACCCCATTATAAAAATAAATTACTTTTCAAAACCCGTGAAACAAAGACAGTGAAAGAGAGAGAAATTCTTACAAAATTCGTTCAGGGGCTGTGATGCAACCTGGATTGACCATATCTAGACCCACAGCTGATTGAGACATAAGGGTGGACACTCTTGGGGCTGAGAGGTTCGGTGAGGTTGGGTGAGCCAACGCAGACCCTTTCAAGTAATACTGCATGGTACCCATCCCATGGGTCCCAAATCTCCAGGTTCAAGGGCATCTTCCTACGTCGAAAACAGGCATGAGAAACCCAGAAGATGGTACACCGTGTGATCGGGAAAGGTTTCTAAAACGCACCTCATTTCTCATCTCCTTTGCTCGGGTTCGCCATTCCAGCCGATTTACTAGCCATCTCCCTCCTTGGAGAATCAGCACCTTTAACCTCCTGTTCCGTACAGGTTGCAATTTGTCCTGAGGATGAACGGGAAGAGGGGGAACCAATGAGAGACTAGCTCTAGGTGTTGGGACAGGCACAGGTCACTCTATTTTCCCATCAGGAAGAAGAATTAAGCACAAGCTCAGCCTGCCCCCCAGAACCAGAAGAGGGCCTGAAGCAATCCTGCGCTTTTGCGGCCAGCTCCCAAAAAAGCGAGTTGAAAAATGGAGCTCAGGGGCACTGCAATTCACAAACCTGCAGAGTTTTAAATGATACCTCTCGTCCACAAATATATTAAGGGAAGGCAACGAAGAGGCTTTGAAAGCAAGGCAGAATTGCAGGAAACAGATTTCAGGAGGTAGATTCGAATCGCCTTGAAAGCACATGAAAAGCGGCAAAACGTGGACAATGATGCCCTTGGCCAAAAAGGGCGTATGCGTTTTTTCCTGAATATATTCAGGAAAAAACGCATACGCCCTTTTTGGCCAACCAAGCAACCTGGAAAGGCCAATCAGCGCTCCAAAGAAGTCTCGCTTCCCAGCGGGCAAAAGGGCCATGCGGAAAAAAGTGTCCAAACCAGAAATGCAGGACCGGCCATGGAGAAATGGGAGCCTTGCTTCGCTGATGGGTGGGATGTAAATTGCCAACAGCCACTCTGGAGAAGTGTACGGTGTGTTCTGAAATATCTAAAAAACACAGCTTGGAGAGCATAGGGCACTTCCACTCATGGGCGTATAAATTGGGAAAACTAAAAATCAGCAAGACACAGGCACCCCAAAGTTTAGGGCTGCTCTGTTGACAAGAACCCCCACTTCATTACACCTTAAATATCCTAGGAAAGCGAAAAATGAATAAAGAAGTTGTGGTCCTCATGTACAATGGAATATCACTCAGCCATGAAATCCACGTCATAATGCTAGTAGCAGCACGATGAGTGGATTTAGGTACGACGATTCTAAGTGAAATAAGTCACACAGAAAAAGACACTTATCATAAGATATCACTTAGAGAGGGAATGTAAAAACCGCTACACTTGAACTGAATTACAAAACAGAACAGAGTCCCACGTTCAGAAAACACACTATGGCTGCTGAACGGGAAAGGTGAGGTGGGGTGATGCATAAAACAAGGGTTTCAAATTAGCTCAGATACCGTTCCATAAACCCAATATGTAAGAGACAAGACCTATTCCTTTTTCGGTGAACTGGACTCAACACCCCCTATTCACCGCACAAGAATATATCTGACTAGTAAGAATCTTCAAACCTATGTATTGATATCTCTCTGTAAGTGAGTCAAGGGGGTGTAAAGCGGCAAAAACACAGCCGTGAAAAGCAGCTAAACCCCATTATAAAAATAAATTACTTTTCAAAACCCGTGAAACAAAGGCAGTGAAAGAGAGAGAAATTCTTACAAAATTCGTTCAGGGGCTGTGATGCAACCTGGATTGACCATATCTAGACCCACAGCTGATTGAGACATAAGGGTGGACACTCTTGGGGCTGAGAGGTTCGGTGAGGTTGGGTGAGCCAACGCAGACCCTTTCAAGTAATACTGCATGGTACCCATCCCATGGGTCCCAAATCTCCAGGTTCAAGGGCATCTTCCTACGTCGAAAACAGGCATGAGAAACCCAGAAGATGGTACACGGTGTGATCGGGAAAGGTTTCTAAAACGCACCTCATTTCTCATCTCCTTTGCTCGGGTTCGCCATTCCAGCCGATTTACTAGCCATCTCCCTCCTTGGAGAATCAGCACCTTTAACCTCCTGTTCCGTACAGGTTGCAATTTGTCCTGAGGATGAACGGGAAGAGGGGGAACCAATGAGAGACTAGCTCTAGGTGTTGGGACAGGCACAGGTCACTCTATTTTCCCATCAGGAAGAAGAATTAAGCACAAGCTCAGCCTGCCCCCCAGAACCAGAAGAGGGCCTGAAGCAATCCTGCGCTTTTGCGGCCAGCTCCCAAAAAAGCGAGTTGAAAAATGGAGCTCAGGGGCACTGCAATTCACAAACCTGCAGAGTTTTTAATGATACCTCTCGTCCACAAATATATTAAGGGAAGGCAACGAAGAGGCTTTGAAAGCAAGGCAGAATTGCAGGAAACAGATTTCAGGAGGTAGATTCGAATCGCCTTGAAAGCACATGAAAAGCGGCAAAACGTGGACAATGATGCCCTTGGCCAAAAAGAGCGTATGCGTTTTTTCCTGAATATATTCAGGAAAAAACGCATACGCCCTTTTTGGCCAACCAAGCAACCTGGAAAGGCCAATCAGCGCTCCAAAGAAGTCTCGCTTCCCAGCGGGCAAAAGGGCCATGCGGAAAAAAGTGTCCAAACCAGAAATGCAGGACCGGCCATGGAGAAATGGGAGCCTTGCTACGCTGATGGGTGGGATGTAAATTGCCAACAGCCACTCTGGAGAAGTGTACGGTGTGTTCTGAAACATCTAAAAAACACAGCTTGGAGAGCATAGGGCACTTCCACTCATGGGCGTATAAATTGGGAAAACTAAAAATCAGCAAGACACAGGCACCCCAAAGTTTAGGGCTGCTCTGTTGACAAGAACCCCCACTTCATTACACCTTAAATATCCTAGGAAAGCAAAAAATGGATAAAGAAGTTGGGGTCCTCATGTACAATGGAATATCACTCAGCCATGAAATCAACGTCATAAGGCTAGTAGCAGCACGATGAGTGGATTTAGGTACGACGATTCTAAGTGAAATAAGTCACACAGAAAAAGACACTTATCATAAGATATCACTTAGAGAGGGAATGTAAAAACCGCTACACTTGAACTGAATTACAAAACAGAACAGAGTCACACGTTTAGGAAACACACTATGGCTGCTGAACGGGAAAGGTGAGGTGGGGTGATGCATAAAACAAGGGTTTCAAATTAGCTCAGATACCGTTCCATAAACCCAATATGTAAGAGACAAGACCTATTCCTTTTTCAGTGAACTGGACTCAACACCCCCTATTCACCGCACAAGAATATATCTGACTAGGAAGAATCTTCAAACCTATGTATTGATATCTCTCCGTAAGTGAGTCAAGGGGGTGTAAAGCAGCATAAACACAGCCGTGAAAAGCAGCTAAACCCCATTATAAAAATAAATTACTTTTCAAAACCCGTGAAACAAAGACAGTGAAAGAGAGAGAAATTCTTACAAAATTCGTTCAGGGGCTGTGATGCAACCTGGATTGACCATATCTAGACCCACAGCTGATTGAGACATAAGGGTGGACACTCTTGGGGCTGAGAGGTTCGGTGAGGTTGGGTGAGCCAACGCAGACCCTTTCAAGTAATACTGCATGGTACCCATCCCATGGGTCCCAAATCTCCAGGTTCAAGGGCATCTTCCTACGTCGAAAACAGGCATGAGAAACCCAGAAGATGGTACACCGTGTGATCGGGAAAGGTTTCGAAAACGCACCTCATTTCTCATCTCCTTTGCTCGGGTTCGCCATTCCAGCCGATTTACTAGCCATCTCCCTCCTTGGAGAATCAGCACCTTTAACCTCCTGTTCCGTACAGGTTGCAATTTGTCCTGAGGATGAACGGGAAGAGGGGGAACCAATGAGAGACTAGCTCTAGGTGTTGGGACAGGCACAGGTCACTCTATTTTCCCATCAGGAAGAAGAATTAAGCACAAGCTCAGCCTGCCCCCCAGAACCAGAAGAGGGCCTGAAGCAATCCTGCGCTTTTGCGGCCAGCTCCCAAAAAAGCGAGTTGAAAAATGGAGCTCAGGGGCACTGCAATTCACAAACCTGCAGAGTTTTAAATGATACCTCTCGTCCACAAATATATTAAGGGAAGGCAACGAAGAGGCTTTGAAAGCAAGGCAGAATTGCAGGAAACAGATTTCAGGAGGTAGATTCGAATCGCCTTGAAAGCACATGAAAAGCGGCAAAACGTGAATATATTCAGAAAAAAACGCATACGCCCTTTTTGGCCAACCAAGCAACCTGGAAAGGCCAATCAGCGCTCCAAAGAAGTCTCGCTTCCCAGCGGGCAAAAGGGCCATGCGGAAAAAAGTGTCCAAACCAGAAATGCAGGACCGGCCATGGAGAAATGGGAGCCTTGCTAAGCTGATGGGTGGGATGTAAATTGCCAACAGCCACTCTGGAGAAGTGTACGGTGTGTTCTGAAACATCTAAAAAACACAGCTTGGAGAGCATAGGGCACTTCCACTCATGGGCGTATAAATTGGGAAAACTAAAAATCAGCAAGACACAGGCACCCCAAAGTTTAGGGCTGCTCTGTTGACAAGAACCCCCACTTCATTACACCTTAAATATCCTAGGAAAGAGAAAAATGGATAAAGAAGTTGGGGTCCTCATGTACAATGGAATATCACTCAGCCATGAAATCAACGTCATAAGGCTAGTAGCAGCACGATGAGTGGATTTAGGTACGACGATTCTAAGTGAAATAAGTCACACAGAAAAAGACACTTATCATAAGATATCACTTAGAGAGGGAATGTAAAAACCGCTACACTTGAACTGAATTACAAAACAAAACAGAGTCACACGTTTATGAAACACACTATGACTGCTGAACGGGAAAGGTGAGGTGGGGTGATGCATAAAACAAGGGTTTCAAATTAGCTCCGATACCATTCCATAAACCCAATATGTAAGAGACAAGACCTATTCCTTTTTCAGTGAACTGGACTCAACACCCCCTATTCACCGCACAAGAATATATCTGACTAGGAAGAATCTTCAAACCTATGTATTGATATCTCTCTGTAAGTGAGTCAAGGGGGTGTAAAGCGGCATAAACACAGCCGTGAAAAGCAGCTAAACCCCATTATAAAAATAAATTACTCTTCAAAACCCGTGAAACAAAGACAGTGAAAGAGAGAGAAATTCTTACAAAATTCGTTCACGGGCTGTGATGCAACCTGGATTGACCATATCTAGACCCACAGCTGATTGAGACATAAGGGTGGACACTCTTGGGGCTGAGAGGTTCGGTGAGGTTGGGTGAGCCAACGCAGACCCTTTCAAGTAATACTGCATGGTACCGATCCCATGGGTCCCAAATCTCCAGGTTCAAGGGCATCTTCCTACGTCGAAAACAGGCATGAGAAACCCAGAAGATGGTACACGGTGTGATCGGGAAAGGTTTCTAAAACGCACCTCATTTCTCATCTCCTTTGCTCGGGTTCCCCATTCCAGCCGATTTACTAGCCATCTCCCTCCTTGGAGAATCAGCACCTTTAACCTCCTGTTCCGTACAGGTTGCAATTTGTCCTGAGGATGAACGGGAAGAGGGGGAACCAATGAGAGACTAGCTCTAGGTGTTGGGACAGGCACAGGTCACTCTATTTTCCCATCAGGAAGAAGAATTAAGCACAAGCTCAGCCTGCCCCCCAGAACCAGAAGAGGGCCTGAAGCAATCCTGCGCTTTTGCGGCCAGCTCCCAAAAAAGCGAGTTGAAAAATGGAGCTCAGGGGCACTGCAATTCACAAACCTGCAGAGTTTTAAATGATACCTCTCGTCCACAAATATATTAAGGGAAGGCAACGAAGAGGCTTTGAAAGCAAGGCAGAATTGCAGGAAACAGATTTCAGGAGGTAGATTCGAATCGCCTTGAAAGCACATGAAAAGCGGCAAAACGTGGACAATGATGCCCTTGGCCAAAAAGGGCGTATGCGTTTTTTCCTGAATATATTCAGGAAAAAACGCATACGCCCTTTTTGGCCAACCAAGCAACCTGGAAAGGCCAATCAGCGCTCCAAAGAAGTCTCGCTTCCCAGCGGGCAAAAGGGCCATGCGGAAAAAAGTGTCCAAACCAGAAATGCAGGACCGGCCATGGAGAAATGGGAGCCTTGCTACGCTGATGGGCGGGATGTAAATTGCCAACAGCCACTCTGGAGAAGTGTACGGTGTGTTCTGAAACATCTAAAAAACACAGCTTGGAGAGCATAGGGCACTTCCACTCATGGGCGTATAAATTGGGAAAACTAAAAATCAGCAAGACACAGGCACCCCAAAGTTTAGGGCTGCTCTGTTGAAAAGAACCCCCACTTCATTACACCTTAAATATCCTAGGAAAGCAAAAAATGGATAAAGAAGTTGGGGTCCTCATGTACAATGGAATATCACTCAGCCATGAAATCAACGTCATAAGGCTAGTAGCAGCACGATGAGTGGATTTAGGTACGACGATTCTAAGTGAAATAAGTCACACAGAAAAAGACACTTATCATAAGATATCACTTAGAGAGGGAATGTAAAAACCGCTACACTTGAACTGAATTGCAAAACAGAACAGAGTCACACGTTTAGAAAACACACTATGGCTGCTGAATGGGAAAGGTGAGGTGGGGTGATGCATAAAACAAGGGTTTCAAATTAGCTCCGATACCATTCCATAAACCCAATATGTAAGAGACAAGACCTATTCCTTTTTCAGTGAACTGGACTCAACACCCCCTATTCACCGCACAAGAATATATCTGACTAGGAAGAATCTTCAAACCTATGTATTGATATCTCTCCGTAAGTGAGTCAAGGGGGTGTAAAGCAGCATAAACACAGCCGTGAAAAGCAGCTAAACCCCATTATAAAAATAAATTACTTTTCAAAACCCATGAAACAAAGACAGTGAAAGAGAGAGAAATTCTTACAAAATTCGTTCAGGGGCTGTGATGCAACCTGTATTGACCATATGTAGACCCACAGCTGATTGAGACATAAGGGTGGACACTCTTGGGGCTGAGAGGTTCGGTGAGGTTGGGTGAGCCAACGCAGACCCTTTCAAGTAATACTGCATGGTACCCATCCCATGGGTCCCAAATCTCCAGGTTCAAGGGCATCTTCCTACGTCGAAAACAGGCATGAGAAACCCAGAAGATGGTACACCGTGTGATCGGGAAAGGTTTCTAAAACGCACCTCATTTCTCATCTCCTTTGCTCGGGTTCCCCATTCCAGCCGATTTACTAGCCATCTCCCTCCTTGGAGAATCAGCACCTTTAACCTCCTGTTCCGTACAGGTTGCAATTTGTCCTGAGGATGAACGGGAAGAGGGGGAACCAATGAGAGACTAGCTCTAGGTGTTGGGACAGGCACAGGTCACTCTATTTTCCCATCAGGAAGAAGAATTAAGCACAAGCTCAGCCTGCCCCCCAGAACCAGAAGAGGGCCTGAAGCAATCCTGCGCTTTTGCGGCCAGCTCCCAAAAAAGCGAGTTGAAAAATGGAGCTCAGGGGCACTGCAATTCACAAACCTGCAGAGTTTTTAATGATACCTCTCGTCCACAAATATATTAAGGGAAGGCAACGAAGAGGCTTTGAAAGCAAGGCAGAATTGCAGGAAACAGATTTCAGGAGGTAGATTCGAATCGCCTTGAAAGCACATGAAAAGCGGCAAAACGTGGACAATGATGCCCTTGGCCAAAAAGAGCGTATGCGTTTTTTCCTGAATATATTCAGGAAAAAACGCATACGCCCTTTTTGGCCAACCAAGCAACCTGGAAAGGCCAATCAGCGCTCCAAAGAAGTCTCGCTTCCCAGCGGGCAAAAGGGCCATGCGGAAAAAAGTGTCCAAACCAGAAATGCAGGACCGGCCATGGAGAAATGGGAGCCTTGCTACGCTGATGGGTGGGATGTAAATTGCCAACAGCCACTCTGGAGAAGTGTACGGTGTGTTCTGAAACATCTAAAAAACACAGCTTGGAGAGCATAGGGCACTTCCACTCATGGGCGTATAAATTGGGAAAACTAAAAATCAGCAAGACACAGGCACCCCAAAGTTTAGGGCTGCTCTGTTGACAAGAACCCCCACTTCATTACACCTTAAATATCCTAGGAAAGCAAAAAATGGATAAAGAAGTTGGGGTCCTCATGTACAATGGAATATCACTCAGCCATGAAATCAACGTCATAAGGCTAGTAGCAGCACGATGAGTGGATTTAGGTACGACGATTCTAAGTGAAATAAGTCACACAGAAAAAGACACTTATCATAAGATATCACTTAGAGAGGGAATGTAAAAACCGCTACACTTGAACTGAATTACAAAACAGAACAGAGTCACACGTTTAGGAAACACACTATGGCTGCTGAACGGGAAAGGTGAGGTGGGGTGATGCATAAAACAAGGGTTTCAAATTAGCTCAGATACCGTTCCATAAACCCAATATGTAAGAGACAAGACCTATTCCTTTTTCAGTGAACTGGACTCAACACCCCCTATTCACCGCACAAGAATATATCTGACTAGGAAGAATCTTCAAACCTATGTATTGATATCTCTCCGTAAGTGAGTCAAGGGGGTGTAAAGCAGCATAAACACAGCCGTGAAAAGCAGCTAAACCCCATTATAAAAATAAATTACTTTTCAAAACCCGTGAAACAAAGACAGTGAAAGAGAGAGAAATTCTTACAAAATTCGTTCAGGGGCTGTGATGCAACCTGGATTGACCATATCTAGACCCACAGCTGATTGAGACATAAGGGTGGACACTCTTGGGGCTGAGAGGTTCGGTGAGGTTGGGTGAGCCAACGCAGACCCTTTCAAGTAATACTGCATGGTACCCATCCCATGGGTCCCAAATCTCCAGGTTCAAGGGCATCTTCCTACGTCGAAAACAGGCATGAGAAACCCAGAAGATGGTACACCGTGTGATCGGGAAAGGTTTCGAAAACGCACCTCATTTCTCATCTCCTTTGCTCGGGTTCGCCATTCCAGCCGATTTACTAGCCATCTCCCTCCTTGGAGAATCAGCACCTTTAACCTCCTGTTCCGTACAGGTTGCAATTTGTCCTGAGGATGAACGGGAAGAGGGGGAACCAATGAGAGACTAGCTCTAGGTGTTGGGACAGGCACAGGTCACTCTATTTTCCCATCAGGAAGAAGAATTAAGCACAAGCTCAGCCTGCCCCCCAGAACCAGAAGAGGGCCTGAAGCAATCCTGCGCTTTTGCGGCCAGCTCCCAAAAAAGCGAGTTGAAAAATGGAGCTCAGGGGCACTGCAATTCACAAACCTGCAGAGTTTTAAATGATACCTCTCGTCCACAAATATATTAAGGGAAGGCAACGAAGAGGCTTTGAAAGCAAGGCAGAATTGCAGGAAACAGATTTCAGGAGGTAGATTCGAATCGCCTTGAAAGCACATGAAAAGCGGCAAAACGTGAATATATTCAGAAAAAAACGCATACGCCCTTTTTGGCCAACCAAGCAACCTGGAAAGGCCAATCAGCGCTCCAAAGAAGTCTCGCTTCCCAGCGGGCAAAAGGGCCATGCGGAAAAAAGTGTCCAAACCAGAAATGCAGGACCGGCCATGGAGAAATGGGAGCCTTGCTAAGCTGATGGGTGGGATGTAAATTGCCAACAGCCACTCTGGAGAAGTGTACGGTGTGTTCTGAAACATCTAAAAAACACAGCTTGGAGAGCATAGGGCACTTCCACTCATGGGCGTATAAATTGGGAAAACTAAAAATCAGCAAGACACAGGCACCCCAAAGTTTAGGGCTGCTCTGTTGACAAGAACCCCCACTTCATTACACCTTAAATATCCTAGGAAAGAGAAAAATGGATAAAGAAGTTGGGGTCCTCATGTACAATGGAATATCACTCAGCCATGAAATCAACGTCATAAGGCTAGTAGCAGCACGATGAGTGGATTTAGGTACGACGATTCTAAGTGAAATAAGTCACACAGAAAAAGACACTTATCATAAGATATCACTTAGAGAGGGAATGTAAAAACCGCTACACTTGAACTGAATTACAAAACAAAACAGAGTCACACGTTTATGAAACACACTATGACTGCTGAACGGGAAAGGTGAGGTGGGGTGATGCATAAAACAAGGGTTTCAAATTAGCTCCGATACCATTCCATAAACCCAATATGTAAGAGACAAGACCTATTCCTTTTTCAGTGAACTGGACTCAACACCCCCTATTCACCGCACAAGAATATATCTGACTAGGAAGAATCTTCAAACCTATGTATTGATATCTCTCTGTAAGTGAGTCAAGGGGGTGTAAAGCGGCATAAACACAGCCGTGAAAAGCAGCTAAACCCCATTATAAAAATAAATTACTCTTCAAAACCCGTGAAACAAAGACAGTGAAAGAGAGAGAAATTCTTACAAAATTCGTTCACGGGCTGTGATGCAACCTGGATTGACCATATCTAGACCCACAGCTGATTGAGACATAAGGGTGGACACTCTTGGGGCTGAGAGGTTCGGTGAGGTTGGGTGAGCCAACGCAGACCCTTTCAAGTAATACTGCATGGTACCCATCCCATGGGTCCCAAATCTCCAGGTTCAAGGGCATCTTCCTACGTCGAAAACAGGCATGAGAAACCCAGAAGATGGTACACGGTGTGATCGGGAAAGGTTTCTAAAACGCACCTCATTTCTCATCTCCTTTGCTCGGGTTCCCCATTCCAGCCGATTTACTAGCCATCTCCCTCCTTGGAGAATCAGCACCTTTAACCTCCTGTTCCGTACAGGTTGCAATTTGTCCTGAGGATGAACGGGAAGAGGGGGAACCAATGAGAGACTAGCTCTAGGTGTTGGGACAGGCACAGGTCACTCTATTTTCCCATCAGGAAGAAGAATTAAGCACAAGCTCAGCCTGCCCCCCAGAACCAGAAGAGGGCCTGAAGCAATCCTGCGCTTTTGCGGCCAGCTCCCAAAAAAGCGAGTTGAAAAATGGAGCTCAGGGGCACTGCAATTCACAAACCTGCAGAGTTTTAAATGATACCTCTCGTCCACAAATATATTAAGGGAAGGCAACGAAGAGGCTTTGAAAGCAAGGCAGAATTGCAGGAAACAGATTTCAGGAGGTAGATTCGAATCGCCTTGAAAGCACATGAAAAGCGGCAAAACGTGGACAATGATGCCCTTGGCCAAAAAGGGCGTATGCGTTTTTTCCTGAATATATTCAGGAAAAAACGCATACGCCCTTTTTGGCCAACCAAGCAACCTGGAAAGGCCAATCAGCGCTCCAAAGAAGTCTCGCTTCCCAGCGGGCAAAAGGGCCATGCGGAAAAAAGTGTCCAAACCAGAAATGCAGGACCGGCCATGGAGAAATGGGAGCCTTGCTACGCTGATGGGCGGGATGTAAATTGCCAACAGCCACTCTGGAGAAGTGTACGGTGTGTTCTGAAACATCTAAAAAACACAGCTTGGAGAGCATAGGGCACTTCCACTCATGGGCGTATAAATTGGGAAAACTAAAAATCAGCAAGACACAGGCACCCCAAAGTTTAGGGCTGCTCTGTTGAAAAGAACCCCCACTTCATTACACCTTAAATATCCTAGGAAAGCAAAAAATGGATAAAGAAGTTGGGGTCCTCATGTACAATGGAATATCACTCAGCCATGAAATCAACGTCATAAGGCTAGTAGCAGCACGATGAGTGGATTTAGGTACGACGATTCTAAGTGAAATAAGTCACACAGAAAAAGACACTTATCATAAGATATCACTTAGAGAGGGAATGTAAAAACCGCTACACTTGAACTGAATTGCAAAACAGAACAGAGTCACACGTTTAGAAAACACACTATGGCTGCTGAATGGGAAAGGTGAGGTGGGGTGATGCATAAAACAAGGGTTTCAAATTAGCTCCGATACCATTCCATAAACCCAATATGTAAGAGACAAGACCTATTCCTTTTTCAGTGAACTGGACTCAACACCCCCTATTCACCGCACAAGAATATATCTGACTAGGAAGAATCTTCAAACCTATGTATTGATATCTCTCCGTAAGTGAGTCAAGGGGGTGTAAAGCAGCATAAACACAGCCGTGAAAAGCAGCTAAACCCCATTATAAAAATAAATTACTTTTCAAAACCCATGAAACAAAGACAGTGAAAGAGAGAGAAATTCTTACAAAATTCGTTCAGGGGCTGTGATGCAACCTGTATTGACCATATGTAGACCCACAGCTGATTGAGACATAAGGGTGGACACTCTTGGGGCTGAGAGGTTCGGTGAGGTTGGGTGAGCCAACGCAGACCCTTTCAAGTAATACTGCATGGTACCCATCCCATGGGTCCCAAATCTCCAGGTTCAAGGGCATCTTCCTACGTCGAAAACAGGCATGAGAAACCCAGAAGATGGTACACCGTGTGATCGGGAAAGGTTTCTAAAACGCACCTCATTTCTCATCTCCTTTGCTCGGGTTCCCCATTCCAGCCGATTTACTAGCCATCTCCCTCCTTGGAGAATCAGCACCTTTAACCTCCTGTTCCGTACAGGTTGCAATTTGTCCTGAGGATGAACGGGAAGAGGGGGAACCAATGAGAGACTAGCTCTAGGTGTTGGGACAGGCACAGGTCACTCTATTTTCCCATCAGGAAGAAGAATTAAGCACAAGCTCAGCCTGCCCCCCAGAACCAGAAGAGGGCCTGAAGCAATCCTGCGCTTTGGCGGCCAGCTCCCAAAAAAGCGAGTTGAAAAATGGAGCTCAGGGGCACTGCAATTCACAAACCTGCAGAGTTTTAAATGATACCTCTCGTCCACAAATATATTAAGGGAAGGCAACGAAGAGGCTTTGAAAGCAAGGCAGAATTGCAGGAAACAGATTTCAGGAGGTAGATTCGAATCGCCTTGAAAGCACATGAAAAGCGGCAAAACGTGGACAATGATGCCCTTGGCCAAAAAGGGCGTATGCGTTTTTTCCTGAATATATTCAGGAAAAAACGCATACGCCCTTTTTGGCCAACCAAGCAACCTGGAAAGGCCAATCAGCGCTCCAAAGAAGTCTCGCTTCCCAGCGGGCAAAAGGGCCATGCGGAAAAAAGTGTCCAAACCAGAAATGCAGGACCGGCCATGGAGAAATGGGAGCCTTGCTACGCTGATGGGTGGGATGTAAATTGCCAACAGCCACTCTGGAGAAGTGTACGGTGTGTTCTGAAACATCTAAAAAACACAGCTTGGAGAGCATAGGGCACTTCCACTCATGGGCGTATAAATTGGGAAAATTAAAAATCAGCAAGACACAGGCACCCCAAAGTTTAGGGCTGCTCTGTTGACAAGAACCCCCACTTCATTACACCTTAAATATCCTAGGAAAGCGAAAAATGGATAAAGAAGTTGGGGTCCTCATGTACAATGGAATATCACTCAGCCATGAAATCAACGTCATAAGGCTAGTAGCAGCACGATGAGTGGATTTAGGTACGACGATTCTAAGTGAAATAAGTCACACAGAAAAAGACACTTATCATAAGATATCACTTAGAGAGGGAATGTAAAAACCGCTACACTTGAACTGAATTACAAAACAGAACAGAGTCACACGTTTAGGAAACACACTATGGCTGCTGAACGGGAAAGGTGAGGTGGGGTGATGCATAAAACAAGGGTTTCAAATTAGCTCAGATACCGTTCCATAAACCCAATATGTAAGAGACAAGACCTATTCCTTTTTCAGTGAACTGGACTCAACACCCCCTATTCACCGCACAAGAATATATCTGACTAGGAAGAATCTTCAAACCTATGTATTGATATCTCTCCGTAAGTGAGTCAAGGGGGTGTAAAGCGGCATAAACACAGCCGTGAAAAGCAGCTAAACCCCATTATAAAAATAAATTACTTTTCAAAACCCGTGAAACAAAGACAGTGAAAGAGAGAGAAATTCTTACAAAATTCGTTCAGGGGCTGTGATGCAACCTGGATTGACCATATCTAGACCCACAGCTGATTGAGACATAAGGGTGGACACTCTTGGGGCTGAGAGGTTCGGTGAGGTTGGGTGAGCCAATGCAGACCCTTTCAAGTAATACTGCATGGTACCCATCCCATGGGTCCCAAATCTCCAGGTTCAAGGGCATCTTCCTACGTCGAAAACAGGCATGAGAAACCCAGAAGATGGTACACCGTGTGATCGGGAAAGGTTTCTAAAACGCACCTCATTTCTCATCTCCTTTGCTCGGGTTCGCCATTCCAGCCGATTTACTAGCCATCTCCCTCCTTGGAGAATCAGCACCTTTAACCTCCTGTTCCGTACAGGTTGCAATTTGTCCTGAGGATGAACGGGAAGAGGGGGAACCAATGAGAGACTAGCTCTAGGTGTTGGGACAGGCACAGGTCACTCTATTTTCCCATCAGGAAGAAGAATTAAGCACAAGCTCAGCCTGCCCCCCAGAACCAGAAGAGGGCCTGAAGCAATCCTGCGCTTTTGCGGCCAGCTCCCAAAAAAGCGAGTTGAAAAATGGAGCTCAGGGGCACTGCAATTCACAAACCTGCAGAGTTTTAAATGATACCTCTCGTCCACAAATATATTAAGGGAAGGCAACGAAGAGGCTTTGAAAGCAAGGCAGAATTGCAGGAAACAGATTTCAGGAGGTAGATTCGAATCGCCTTGAAAGCACATGAAAAGCGGCAAAACGTGGACAATGATGCCCTTGGCCAAAAAGGGCGTATGCGTTTTTTCCTGAATATATTCAGGAAAAAACGCATACGCCCTTTTTGGCCAACCAAGCAACCTGGAAAGGCCAATCAGCGCTCCAAAGAAGTCTCGCTTCCCAGCGGGCAAAAGGGCCATGCGGAAAAAAGTGTCCAAACCAGAAATGCAGGACCGGCCATGGAGAAATGGGAGCCTTGCTACGCTGATGGGTGGGATGTAAATTGCCAACAGCCACTCTGGAGAAGTGTACGGTGTGTTCTGAAACATCTAAAAAACACAGCTTGGAGAGCATAGGGCACTTCCACTCATGGGCGTATAAATTGGGAAAACTAAAAATCAGCAAGACACAGGCACCCCAAAGTTTAGGGCTGCTCTGTTGACAAGAACCCCCACTTCATTACACCTTAAATATCCTAGGAAAGAGAAAAATGGATAAAGAAGTTGGGGTCCTCATGTACAATGGAATATCACTCAGCCATGAAATCAACGTCATAAGGCTAGTAGCAGCACGATGAGTGGATTTAGGTACGACGATTCTAAGTGAAATAAGTCACACAGAAAAAGACACTTATCATAAGATATCACTTAGAGAGGGAATGTAAAAACCGCTACACTTGAACTGAATTACAAAACAGAACAGAGTCACACGTTTAGGAAACACACTATGGCTGCTGAACGGGAAAGGTGAGGTGGGGTGATGCATAAAACAAGGGTTTCAAATTAGCTCAGATACCGTTCCATAAACCCAATATGTAAGAGACAAGACCTATTCCTTTTTCAGTGAACTGGACTCAACACCCCCTATTCACCGCACAAGAATATATCTGACTAGGAAGAATCTTCAAACCTATGTATTGATATCTCTCCGTAAGTGAGTCAAGGGGGTGTAAAGCAGCATAAACACAGCCGTGAAAAGCAGCTAAACCCCATTATAAAAATAAATTACTTTTCAAAACCCGTGAAACAAAGACAGTGAAAGAGAGAGAAATTCTTACAAAATTCGTTCAGGGGCTGTGATGGAACCTGGATTGACCATAACTAGACCCACAGCTGATTGAGACATAAGGGTGGACACTCTTGGGGCTGAGAGGTTCGGTGAGGTTGGGTGAGCCAACGCAGACCCTTTCAAGTAATACTGCATGGTACCCATCCCATGGGTCCCAAATCTCCAGGTTCAAGGGCATCTTCCTACGTCGAAAACAGGCATGAGAAACCCAGAAGATGGTACACCGTGTGATCGGGAAAGGTTTCTAAAACGCACCTCATTTCTCATCTCCTTTGCTCGGGTTCGCCATTCCAGCCGATTTACTAGCCATCTCCCTCCTTGGAGAATCAGCACCTTTAACCTCCTGTTCCGTACAGGTTGCAATTTGTCCTGAGGATGAACGGGAAGAGGGGGAACCAATGAGAGACTAGCTCTAGGTGTTGGGACAGGCACAGGTCACTCTATTTTCCCATCAGGAAGAAGAATTAAGCACAAGCTCAGCCTGCCCCCCAGAACCAGAAGAGGGCCTGAAGCAATCCTGCGCTTTTGCGGCCAGCTCCCAAAAAAGCGAGTTGAAAAATGGAGCTCAGGGGCACTGCAATTCACAAACCTGCAGAGTTTTAAATGATACCTCTCGTCCACAAATATATTAAGGGAAGGCAACGAAGAGGCTTTGAAAGCAAGGCAGAATTGCAGGAAACAGATTTCAGGAGGTAGATTCGAATCGCCTTGAAAGCACATGAAAAGCGGCAAAACGTGAATATATTCAGGAAAAAACGCATACGCCCTTTTTGGCCAACCAAGCAACCTGGAAAGGCCAATCAGCGCTCCAAAGAAGTCTCGCTTCCCAGCGGGCAAAAGGGCCATGCGGAAAAAAGTGTCCAAACCAGAAATGCAGGACCGGCCATGGAGAAATGGGAGCCTTGCTACGCTGATGGGTGGGATGTAAATTGCCAACAGCCACTCTGGAGAAGTGTACGGTGTGTTCTGAAACATCTAAAAAACACAGCTTTGAGAGCATAGGGCACTTCCACTCATGGGCGTATAAATTGGGAAAACTAAAAATCAGCAAGACACAGGCACCCCAAAGTTTAGGGCTGCTCTGTTGACAAGAACCCCCACTTCATTACACCTTAAATATCCTAGGAAAGAGAAAAATGGATAAAGAAGTTGGGGTCCTCATGTACAATGGAATATCACTCAGCCATGAAATCAACGTCATAAGGCTAGTAGCAGCACGATGAGTGGATTTAGGTACGACGATTCTAAGTGAAATAAGTCACACAGAAAAAGACACTTATCATAAGATATCACTTAGAGAGGGAATGTAAAAACCGCTACACTTGAACTGAATTACAAAACAAAACAGAGTCACACGTTTAGGAAACACACTATGACTGCTGAACGGGAAAGGTGAGGTGGGGTGATGCATAAAACAAGGGTTTCAAATTAGCTCCGATACCATTCCATAAACCCAATATGTAAGAGACAAGACCTATTCCTTTTTCAGTGAACTGGACTCAACACCCCCTATTCACCGCACAAGAATATATCTGACTAGGAAGAATCTTCAAACCTATGTATTGATATCTCTCTGTAAGTGAGTCAAGGGGGTGTAAAGCGGCATAAACACAGCCGTGAAAAGCAGCTAAACCCCATTATAAAAATAAATTACTCTTCAAAACCCGTGAAACAAAGACAGTGAAAGAGAGAGAAATTCTTACAAAATTCGTTCACGGGCTGTGATGCAACCTGGATTGACCATATCTAGACCCACAGCTGATTGAGACATAAGGGTGGACACTCTTGGGGCTGAGAGGTTCGGTGAGGTTGGGTGAGCCAACGCAGACCCTTTCAAGTAATACTGCATGGTACCCATCCCATGGGTCCCAAATCTCCAGGTTCAAGGGCATCTTCCTACGTCGAAAACAGGCATGAGAAACCCAGAAGATGGTACACGGTGTGATCGGGAAAGGTTTCTAAAACGCACCTCATTTCTCATCTCCTTTGCTCGGGTTCGCCATTCCAGCCGATTTACTAGCCATCTCCCTCCTTGGAGAATCAGCACCTTTAACCTCCTGTACCGTACAGGTTGCAATTTGTCCTGAGGATGAACGGGAAGAGGGGGAACCAATGAGAGACTAGCTCTAGGTGTTGGGACAGGCACAGGTCACTCTATTTTCCCATCAGGAAGAAGAATTAAGCACAAGCTCAGCCTGCCCCCCAGAACCAGAAGAGGGCCTGAAGCAATCCTGCGCTTTTGCGGCCAGCTCCCAAAAAAGCGAGTTGAAAAATGGAGCTCAGGGGCACTGCAATTCACAAACCTGCAGAGTTTTAAATGATACCTCTCGTCCACAAATATATTAAGGGAAGGCAACGAAGAGGCTTTGAAAGCAAGGCAGAATTGCAGGAAACAGATTTCAGGAGGTAGATTCGAATCGCCTTGAAAGCACATGAAAAGCGGCAAAACGTGGACAATGATGCCCTTGGCCAAAAAGGGCGTATGCGTTTTTTCCTGAATATATTCAGGAAAAGACGCATACGCCCTTTTTGGCCAACCAAGCAACCTGGAAAGGCCAATCAGCGCTCCAAAGAAGTCTCGCTTCCCAGCGGGCAAAAGGGCCATGCGGAAAAAAGTGTCCAAACCAGAAATGCAGGACCGGCCATGGAGAAATGGGAGCCTTGCTACGCTGATGGGCGGGATGTAAATTGCCAACAGCCACTCTGGAGAAGTGTACGGTGTGTTCTGAAACATCTAAAAAACACAGCTTGGAGAGCATAGGGCACTTCCACTCATGGGCGTATAAATTGGGAAAACTAAAAATCAGCAAGACACAGGCACCCCAAAGTTTAGGGCTGCTCTGTTGACAAGAACCCCCACTTCATTACACCTTAAATATCCTAGGAAAGAGAAAAATGGATAAAGAAGTTGGGGTCCTCATGTACAATGGAATATCACTCAGCCATGAAATCAACGTCATGAGGCTAGTAGCAGCACGATGAGTGGATTTAGGTACGACGATTCTAAGTGAAATAAGTCACACAGAAAAAGACACTTATCATAAGATATCACTTAGAGAGGGAATGTAAAAACCGCTACACTTGAACTGAATTGCAAAACAGAACAGAGTCACACGTTTAGGAAACACACTATGGCTGCTGAACGGGAAAGGCGAGGTGGGGTGATGCATAAAACAAGGGTTTCAAATTAGCTCAGATACCGTTCCATAAACCCAATATGTAAGAGACAAGACCTATTCCTTTTTCAGTGAACTGGACTCAACACCCCCTATTCACCGCACAAGAATATATCTGACTAGGAAGAATCTTCAAACCTATGTATTGATATCTCTCCGTAAGTGAGTCAAGGGGGTGTAAAGCGGCATAAACACAGCAGTGAGAAGCAGCTAAACCCCATTATAAAAATAAATTACTTTTCAAAACCCGTGAAACAAAGACAGTGAAAGAGAGAGAAATTCTTACAAAATTCGTTCAGGGGCTGTGATGCAACCTGGATTGACCATATCTAGACCCACAGCTGATTGAGACATAAGGGTGGACACTCTTGGGGCTGAGAGGTTCGGTGAGGTTGGGTGAGCCAACGCAGACCCTTTCAAGTAATACTGCATGGTACCCATCCCATGGGTCCCAAATCTCCAGGTTCAAGGGCATCTTCCTACGTCGAAAACAGGCATGAGAAACCCAGAAGATGGTACACCGTGTGATCGGGAAAGGTTTCTAAAACGCACCTCATTTCTCATCTCCTTTGCTCGGGTTCGCCATTCCAGCCGATTTACTAGCCATCTCCCTCCTTGGAGAATCAGCACCTTTAACCTCCTGTTCCGTACAGGTTGCAATTTGTCCTGAGGATGAACGGGAAGAGGGGGAACCAATGAGAGACTAGCTCTAGGTGTTGGGACAGGCACAGGTCACTCTATTTTCCCATCAGGAAGAAGAATTAAGCACAAGCTCAGCCTGCCCCCCAGAACCAGAAGAGGGCCTGAAGCAATCCTGCGCTTTTGCGGCCAGCTCCCAAAAAAGCGAGTTGAAAAATGGAGCTCAGGGGCACTGCAATTCACAAACCTGCAGAGTTTTAAATGATACCTCTCGTCCACAAATATATTAAGGGAAGGCAACGAAGAGGCTTTGAAAGCAAGGCAGAATTGCAGGAAACAGATTTCAGGAGGTAGATTCGAATCGCCTTGAAAGCACATGAAAAGCGGCAAAACGTGGACAATGATGCCCTTGGCCAAAAAGGGCGTATGCGTTTTTTCCTGAATATATTCAGGAAAAAACGCATACGCCCTTTTTGGCCAACCAAGCAACCTGGAAAGGCCAATCAGCGCTCCAAAGAAGTCTCGCTTCCCAGCGGGCAAAAGGGCCATGCGGAAAAAAGTGTCCAAACCAGAAATGCAGGACCGGCCATGGAGAAATGGGAGCCTTGCTACGCTGATGGGTGGGATGTAAATTGCCAACAGCCACTCTGGAGAAGTGTACGGTGTGTTCTGAAACATCTAAAAAACACAGCTTGGAGAGCATAGGGCACTTCCACTCATGGGCGTATAAATTGGGAAAACTAAAAATCAGCAAGACACAGGCACCCCAAAGTTTAGGGCTGCTCTGTTGACAAAAACCCCCACTTCATTACACCTTAAATATCCTAGGAAAGAGAAAAATGGATAAAGAAGTTGTGGTCCTCATGTACAATGGAATATCACTCAGCCAGGAAATCAACGTCATAAGGCTAGTAGCAGCACGATGAGTGGATTTAGGTACGACGATTCTAAGTGAAATAAGTCACACAGAAAAAGACACTTATCATAAGATATCACTTCTAGAGTTAATGTAGAACCGCTACACTTGAACTGAATTACAAAACAGAACAGAGTCACAGGTTTAGGAAACACACTATGGCTGCTGAACGGGAAAGGTGAGGTGGGGTGATGCATAAAACAAGGGTTTCAAATTAGCTCAGATACCGTTCCATAAACCCAATATGTAAGAGACAAGACCTATTCCTTTTTCAGTGAACTGGACTCAACACCCCCTATTCACCGCACAAGAATATATCTGACTAGTAAGAATCTTCAAACCTATGTATTGATATCTCTCTGTAAGTGAGTCAAGGGGGTGTAAAGCGGCATAAACACAGCCGTGAAAAGCAGCTAAACCCCATTATAAAAATAAATTACTTTTCAAAACCCGTGAAACAAAGACAGTGAAAGAGAGAGAAATTCTTACAAAATTCGTTCAGGGGCTGTGATGCAACCTGGATTGACCATATCTAGACCCACAGCTGATTGAGACATAAGGGTGGACACTCTTGGGGCTGAGAGGTTCGGTGAGGTTGGGTGAGCCAACGCAGACCCTTTCAAGTAATACTGCATGGTACCCATCCCATGGGTCCCAAATCTCCAGGTTCAAGGGCATCTTCCTACGTCGAAAACAGGCATGAGAAACCCAGAAGATGGTACACCGTGTGATCGGGAAAGGTTTCTAAAACGCACCTCATTTCTCATCTCCTTTGCTCGGGTTCGCCATTCCAGCCGATTTACTAGCCATCTCCCTCCTTGGAGAATCAGCACCTTTAACCTCCTGTTCCGTACAGGTTGCAATTTGTCCTGAGGATGAACGGGAAGAGGGGGAACCAATGAGAGACTAGCTCTAGGTGTTGGGACAGGCACAGGTCACTCTATTTTCCCATCAGGAAGAAGAATTAAGCACAAGCTCAGCCTGCCCCCCAGAACCAGAAGAGGGCCTGAAGCAATCCTGCGCTTTTGCGGCCAGCTCCCAAAAAAGCGAGTTGAAAAATGGAGCTCAGGGGCACTGCAATTCACAAACCTGCAGAGTTTTAAATGATACCTCTCGTCCACAAATATATTAAGGGAAGGCAACGAAGAGGCTTTGAAAGCAAGGCAGAATTGCAGGAAACAGATTTCAGGAGGTAGATTCGAATCGCCTTGAAAGCACATGAAAAGCGGCAAAACGTGGACAATGATGCCCTTGGCCAAAAAGGGCGTATGCGTTTTTTCCTGAATATATTCAGGAAAAAACGCATACGCCCTTTTTGGCCAACCAAGCAACCTGGAAAGGCCAATCAGCGCTCCAAAGAAGTCTCGCTTCCCAGCGGGCAAAAGGGCCATGCGGAAAAAAGTGTCCAAACCAGAAATGCAGGACCGGCCATGGAGAAATGGGAGCCTTGCTACGCTGATGGGTGGGATGTAAATTGCCAACAGCCACTCTGGAGAAGTGTACGGTGTGTTCTGAAACATCTAAAAAACACAGCTTGGAGAGCATAGGGCACTTCCACTCATGGGCGTATAAATTGGGAAAACTAAAAATCAGCAAGACACAGGCACCCCAAAGTTTAGGGCTGCTCTGTTGACAAAAACCCCCACTTCATTACACCTTAAATATCCTAGGAAAGAGAAAAATGGATAAAGAAGTTGTGGTCCTCATGTACAATGGAATATCACTCAGCCAGGAAATCAACGTCATAAGGCTAGTAGCAGCACGATGAGTGGATTTAGGTACGACGATTCTAAGTGAAATAAGTCACACAGAAAAAGACACTTATCATAAGATATCACTTCTAGAGTTAATGTAGAACCGCTACACTTGAACTGAATTACAAAACAGAACAGAGTCACAGGTTTAGGAAACACACTATGGCTGCTGAACGGGAAAGGTGAGGTGGGGTGATGCATAAAACAAGGGTTTCAAATTAGCTCAGATACCGTTCCATAAACCCAATATGTAAGAGACAAGACCTATTCCTTTTTCAGTGAACTGGACTCAACACCCCCTATTCACCGCACAAGAATATATCTGACTAGTAAGAATCTTCAAACCTATGTATTGATATCTCTCTGTAAGTGAGTCAAGGGGGTGTAAAGCGGCATAAACACAGCCGTGAAAAGCAGCTAAACCCCATTATAAAAATAAATTACTTTTCAAAACCCGTGAAACAAAGACAGTGAAAGAGAGAGAAATTCTTACAAAATTCGTTCAGGGGCTGTGATGCAACCTGGATTGACCATATCTAGACCCACAGCTGATTGAGACATAAGGGTGGACACTCTTGGGGCTGAGAGGTTCGGTGAGGTTGGGTGAGCCAACGCAGACCCTTTCAAGTAATACTGCATGGTACCCATCCCATGGGTCCCAAATCTCCAGGTTCAAGGGCATCTTCCTACGTCGAAAACAGGCATGAGAAACCCAGAAGATGGTACACAGTGTGATCGGGAAAGGTTTCTAAAACGCACCTCATTTCTCATCTCCTTTGCTCGGGTTCGCCATTCCAGCCGATTTACTAGCCATCTCCTTCCTTGGAGAATCAGCACCTTTAACCTCCTGTTCCGTACAGGTTGCAATTTGTCCTGAGGATGAACGGGAAGAGGGGGAACCAATGAGAGACTAGCTCTAGGGGTTGGGACAGGCACAGGTCACTCTATTTTCCCATCAGGAAGAAGAATTAAGCACAAGCTCAGCCTGCCCCCCAGAACCAGAAGAGGGCCTGAAACAATCCTGCGCTTTTGCGGCCAGCTCCCAAAAAAGCGAATTGAAAAATGGAGCTCAGGGGCACTGCAATTCACAAACCTGCAGAGTTTTAAATGATACCTCTCGTCCACAAATATATTAAGGGAAGGAAACGAAGAGGCTTTGAAAGCAAGGCAGAATTGCAGGAAACAGATTTCAGGAGGTAGATTCGAATCACCTTGAAAGCACATGAAAAGCGGCAAAACGTGGACAATGATGCCCTTGGCCAAAAAGGGCGTATGCGTTTTTTCCTGAATATATTCAGGAAAAAACGCATACGCCCTTTTTGGCCAACCAAGCAACCTGGAAAGGCCAATCAGCGCTCCAAAGAAGTCTCGCTTCCCAGCGGGCAAAAGGGCCATGCGGAAAAAAGTGTCCAAACCAGAAATGCAGGACCGGCCATGGAGAAATGGGAGCCTTGCTACGCTGATGGGTGGGATGTAAATTGCCAACAGCCACTCTGGAGAAGTGTACGGTGTGTTCTGAAACATCTAAAAAACACAGCTTGGAGAGCATAGGGCACTTCCACTCATGGGCGTATAAATTGGGAAAACTAAAAATCAGCAAGACACAGGCACCCCAAAGTTTAGGGCTGCTCTGTTGACAAGAACCCCCACTTCATTACACCTTAAATATCCTAGGAAAGAGAAAAATGGATAAAGAAGTTGTGGTCCTCATGTACAATGGAATATCACTCAGCCAGGAAATCAATGTCATAAGGCTAGTAGCAGCACGATGAGTGGATTTAGGTACGACGATTCTAAGTGAAATAAGTCACACAGAAAAAGACACTTATCATAAGATATCACTTCTAGAGGGAATGTAGAACCGCTACACTTGAACTGAATTACAAAACAGAACAGAGTCCCACGTTTAGGAAACACACTATGGCTGCTGAACGGGAAAGGTGAGGTGGGGTGATGCATAAAACAAGGGTTTCAAATTAGCTCAGATACCGTTCCATAAACCCAATATGTAAGAGACAAGACCTATTCCTTTTTCAGTGAACTGCACTCAACACCCCCTATTCACCGCACAAGAATATATCTGACTAGTAAGAATCTTCAAACCTATGTATTGATATCTCTCTGTAAGTGAGTCAAGGGGGTGTAAAGCGGCATAAACACAGCCGTGAAAAGCAGCTAAACCCCATTATAAAAATAAATTACTTTTCAAAACCCGTGAAACAAAGACAGTGAAAGAGAGAGAAATTCTTACAAAATTCGTTCAGGGGCTGTGATGCAACCTGGATTGACCATATCTAGACCCACAGCTGATTGAGACATAAGGGTGGACACTCTTGGGGCTGAGAGGTTCGGTGAGGTTGGGTGAGCCAACGCAGACCCTTTCAAGTAATACTGCATTGTACCCATCCCATGGGTCCCAAATCTCCAGGTTCAAGGGCATCTTCCTACGTCGAAAACAGGCATGAGAAACCCAGAAGATGGTACACCGTGTGATCGGGAAAGGTTTCTAAAACGCACCTCATTTCTCATCTCCTTTGCTCGGGTTCGCCATTCCAGCCGATTTACTAGCCATCTCCCTCCTTGGAGAATCAGCACCTTTAACCTCCTGTTCCGTACAGGTTGCAATTTGTCCTGAGGATGAACGGGAAGAGGGGGAACCAATGAGAGACTAGCTCTAGGTGTTGGGACAGGCACAGGTCACTCTATTTTCCCATCAGGAAGAAGAATTAAGCACAAGCTCAGCCTGCCCCCCAGAACCAGAAGAGGGCCTGAAGCAATCCTGCGCTTTTGCGGCCAGCTCCCAAAAAAGCGAGTTGAAAAATGGAGCTCAGGGGCACTGCAATTCACAAACCTGCAGAGTTTTAAATGATACCTCTCGTCCACAAATATATTAAGGGAAGGCAACGAAGAGGCTTTGAAAGCAAGGCAGAATTGCAGGAAACAGATTTCAGGAGGTAGATTCGAATCACCTTGAAAGCACATGAAAAGCGGCAAAACGTGGACAATGATGCCCTTGGCCAAAAAGGGCGTATGCGTTTTTTCCTGAATATATTCAGGAAAAAACGCATACGCCCTTTTTGGCCAACCAAGCAACCTGGAAAGGCCAATCAGCGCTCCAAAGAAGTCTCGCTTCCCAGCGGGCAAAAGGGCCATGCGGAAAAAAGTGTCCAAACAAGAAATGCAGGACCGGCCATGGAGAAATGGGAGCCTTGCTACGCTGATGGGTGGGATGTAAATTGCCAACAGCCACTCTGGAGAAGTGTACGGTGTGTTCTGAAACATCTAAAAAACACAGCTTGGAGAGCATAGGGCACTTCCACTCATGGGCATATAAATTGGGAAAACTAAAAATCAGCAAGACACAGGCACCCCAAAGTTTAGGGCTGCTCTGTTGACAAAAACCCCCACTTCATTACACCTTAAATATCCTAGGAAAGAGAAAAATGGATAAAGAAGTTGTGGTCCTCATGTACAATGGAATATCACTCAGCCAGGAAATCAACGTCATAAGGCTAGTAGCAGCACGATGAGTGGATTTAGGTACGACGATTCTAAGTGAAATAAGTCACACAGAAAAAGACACTTATCATAAGATATCACTTCTAGAGTTAATGTAGAACCGCTACACTTGAACTGAATTACAAAACAGAACAGAGTCACAGGTTTAGGAAACACACTATGGCTGCTGAACGGGAAAGGTGAGGTGGGGTGATGCATAAAACAAGGGTTTCAAATTAGCTCCGATACCGTTCCATAAACCCAATATGTAAGAGACAAAACCTATTCCTTTTTCAGTGAACTGGACTCAACACCCCCTATTCACCGCACAAGAATATATCTGACTAGAAAGAATCTTCAAACCTATGTATTGATATCTCTCTGTAAGTGAGTCAAGGGGGTGTAAAGCGGCATAAACACAGCCGTGAAAAGCAGCTAAACCCCATTATAAAAATAAATTACTTTTCAAAACCCGTGAAACAAAGACAGTGAAAGAGAGAGAAATTCTTACAAAATTCGTTCAGGGGCTGTGATGCAACCTGGATTGACCATATCTAGACCCACAGCTGATTGAGACATAAGGGTGGACACTCTTGGGGCTGAGAGGTTCGGTGAGGTTGGGTGAGCCAACGCAGACCCTTTCAAGTAATACTGCATGGTACCCATCCCATGGGTCCCAAATCTCCAGGTTCAAGGGCATCTTCCTACGTCGAAAACAGGCATGAGAAACCCAGAAGATGGTACACCGTGTGATCGGGAAAGGTTTCTAAAACGCACCTCATTTCTCATCTCCTTTGCTCGGGTTCGCCATTCCAGCCGATTTACTAGCCATCTCCTTCCTTGGAGAATCAGCACCTTTAACCTCCTGTTCCGTACAGGTTGCAATTTGTCCTGAGGATGAACGGGAAGAGGGGGAACCAATGAGAGACTAGCTCTAGGTGTTGGGACAGGCACAGGTCACTCTATTTTCCCATCAGGAAGAAGAATTAAGCACAAGCTCAGCCTGCCCCCCAGAACCAGAAGAGGGCCTGAAGCAATCCTGCGCTTTTGCGGCCAGCTCCCAAAAAAGCGAGTTGAAAAATGGAGCTCAGGGGCACTGCAATTCACAAACCTGCAGAGTTTTAAATGATACCTCTCGTCCACAAATATATTAAGGGAAGGCAACGAAGAGGCTTTGAAAGCAAGGCAGAATTGCAGGAAACAGATTTCAGGAGGTAGATTCGAATCGCCTTGAAAGCACATGAAAAGCGGCAAAACGTGGACAATGATGCCCTTGGCCAAAAAGGGCGTATGCGTTTTTTCCTGAATATATTCAGGAAAAAACGCATACGCCCTTTTTGGCCAACCAAGCAACCTGGAAAGGCCAATCAGTGCTCCAAAGAAGTCTCGCTTCCCAGCGGGCAAAAGGGCCATGCGGAAAAAAGTGTCCAAACCAGAAATGCAGGACCGGCCATGGAGAAATGGGAGCCTTGCTACGCTGATGGGTGGGATGTAAATTGCCAACAGCCACTCTGGAGAAGTGTACGGTGTGTTCTGAAACATCTAAAAAACACAGCTTGGAGAGCATAGGGCACTTCCACTCATGGGCGTATAAATTGGGAAAAACTAAAAATCAGCAAGACACAGGCACCCCAAAGTTTAGGGCTGCTCTGTTTGAAAGAACCCCCACTTCATTACACCTTAAATATCCTAAGAAAGAGAAAAATGGATAAAGAAGTTGTGGTCCTCATGTACAATGGAATATCACTCAGCCAGGAAATCAACGTCATAAGGCTAGTAGCAGCACGATGAGTGGATTTAGGTACGACGATTCTAAGTGAAATAAGTCACACAGAAAAAGACACTTATCATAAGATATCACTTCTAGAGGGAATGTAGAACCGCTACACTTGAACTGAATTACAAAACAGAACAGAGTCCCACGTTTAGGAAACACACTATGGCTGCTGAACGGGAAAGGTGAGGTGGGGTGATGCATAAAACAAGGGTTTCAAATTAGCTCAGATACCGTTCCATAAACCCAATATGTAAGAGACAAGACCTATTCCTTTTTCAGTGAACTGCACTCAACACCCCCTATTCACCGCACAAGAATATATCTGACTAGTAAGAATCTTCAAACCTATGTATTGATATCTCTCTGTAAGTGAGTCAAGGGGGTGTAAAGCGGCATAAACACAGCCGTGAAAAGCAGCTAAACCCCATTATAAAAATAAATTACTTTTCAAAACCCGTGAAACAAAGACAGTGAAAGAGAGAGAAATTCTTACAAAATTCGTTCAGGGGCTGTGATGCAACCTGGATTGACCATATCTAGACCCACAGCTGATTGAGACATAAGGGTGGACACTCTTGGGGCTGAGAGGTTCGGTGAGGTTGGGTGAGCCAACGCAGACCCTTTCAAGTAATACTGCATGGTACCCATCCCATGGGTCCCAAATCTCCAGGTTCAAGGGCATCTTCCTACGTCGAAAACAGGCATGAGAAACCCAGAAGATGGTACACCGTGTGATCGGGAAAGGTTTCTAAAACGCACCTCATTTCTCATCTCCTTTGCTCGGGTTCGCCATTCCAGCCGATTTACTAGCCATCTCCCTCCTTGGAGAATCAGCACCTTTAACCTCCTGTTCCGTACAGGTTGCAATTTGTCCTGAGGATGAACGGGAAGAGGGGGAACCAATGAGAGACTAGCTCTAGGTGTTGGGACAGGCACAGGTCACTCTATTTTCCCATCAGGAAGAAGAATTAAGCACAAGCTCAGCCTGCCCCCCAGAACCAGAAGAGGGCCTGAAGCAATCCTGCGCTTTTGCGGCCAGCTCCCAAAAAAGCGAGTTGAAAAATGGAGCTCAGGGGCACTGCAATTCACAAACCTGCAGAGTTTTAAATGATACCTCTCGTCCACAAATATACTAAGGGAAGGCAACGAAGAGGCTTTGAAAGCAAGGCAGAATTGCAGGAAACAGATTTCAGGAGGTAGATTCGAATCGCCTTGAAAGCACATGAAAAGCGGCAAAACGTGGACAATGATGCCCTTGGCCAAAAAGGGCGTATGCGTTTTTTCCTGAATATATTCAGGAAAAAACGCATACGCCCTTTTTGGCCAACCAAGCAACCTGGAAAGGCCAATCAGCGCTCCAAAGAAGTCTCGCTTCCCAGCGGGCAAAAGGGCCATGCGGAAAAAAGTGTCCAAACCAGAAATGCAGGACCGGCCATGGAGAAATGGGAGCCTTGCTACGCTGATGGGTGGGATGTAAATTGCCAACAGCCACTCTGGAGAAGTGTACGGTGTGTTCTGAAACATCTAAAAAACACAGCTTGGAGAGCATAGGGCACTTCCACTCATGGGCGTATAAATTGGGAAAACTAAAAATCAGCAAGACACAGGCACCCCAAAGTTTAGGGCCGCTCTGTTGACAAGAACCCCCACTTCATTACACCTTAAATATCCTAGGAAAGCGAAAAATGGATAAAGAAGTTGTGGTCCTCATGTACAATGGAATATCACTCAGCCATGAAATCAACGTCATAAGGCTAGTAGCAGCACGATGAGTGGATTTAGGTACGACGATTCTAAGTGAAATAAGTCACACAGAAAAAGACACTTATCATAAGATATCACTTAGAGAGGGAATGTAAAAACCGCTACACTTGAACTGAATTACAAAACAGAACAGAGTCACACGTTTAGGAAACACACTATGGCTGCTGAACGGGAAAGGTGAGGTGGGGTGATGCATAAAACAAGGGTTTCAAATTAGCTCCGATACCGTTCCATAAACCCAATATGTAAGAGACAAGACCTATTCCTTTTTCAGTGAACTGGACTCAACACCCCCTATTCACCGCACAAGAATATATCTGACTAGGAAGAATCTTCAAACCTATGTATTGATATCTCTCCGTAAGTGAGTCAAGGGGGTGTAAAGCGGCATAAACACAGCAGTGAGAAGCAGCTAAACCCCATTATAAAAATAAATTACTTTTCAAAACCCGTGAAACAAAGACAGTGAAAGAGAGAGAAATTCTTACAAAATTCGTTCAGGGGCTGTGATGCAACCTGGATTGACCATATCTAGACCCACAGCTGATTGAGACATAAGGGTGGACACTCTTGGGGCTGAGAGGTTCGGTGAGGTTGGGTGAGCCAACGCAGACCCTTTCAAGTAATACTGCATGGTACCCATCCCATGGGTCCCAAATCTCCAGGTTCAAGGGCATCTTCCTACGTCGAAAACAGGCATGAGAAACCCAGAAGATGGTACACCGTGTGATCGGGAAAGGTTTCTAAAACGCACCTCATTTCTCATCTCCTTTGCTCGGGTTCGCCATTCCAGCCGATTTACTAGCCATCTCCCTCCTTGGAGAATCAGCACCTTTAACCTCCTGTTCCGTACAGGTTGCAATTTGTCCTGAGGATGAACGGGAAGAGGGGGAACCAATGAGAGACTAGCTCTAGGTGTTGGGACAGGCACAGGTCACTCTATTTTCCCATCAGGAAGAAGAATTAAGCACAAGCTCAGCCTGCCCCCCAGAACCAGAAGAGGGCCTGAAGCAATCCTGCGCTTTTGCGGCCAGCTCCCAAAAAAGCGAGTTGAAAAATGGAGCTCAGGGGCACTGCAATTCACAAACCTGCAGAGTTTTAAATGATACCTCTCGTCCACAAATATACTAAGGGAAGGCAACGAAGAGGCTTTGAAAGCAAGGCAGAATTGCAGGAAACAGATTTCAGGAGGTAGATTCGAATCGCCTTGAAAGCACATGAAAAGCGGCAAAACGTGGACAATGATGCCCTTGGCCAAAAAGGGCGTATGCGTTTTTTCCTGAATATATTCAGGAAAAAACGCATACGCCCTTTTTGGACAACCAAGCAACCTGGAAAGGCCAATCAGCGCTCCAAAGAAGTCTCGCTTCCCAGCGGGCAAAAGGGCCATGCGGAAAAAAGTGTCCAAACCAGAAATGCAGGACCGGCCATGGAGAAATGGGAGCCTTGCTACGCTGATGGGTGGGATGTAAATTGCCAACAGCCACTCTGGAGAAGTGTACGGTGTGTTCTGAAACATCTAAAAAACACAGCTTGGAGAGCATAGGGCACTTCCACTCATGGGCGTATAAATTGGGAAAACTAAAAATCAGCAAGACACAGGCACCCCAAAGTTTAGGGCCGCTCTGTTGACAAGAACCCCCACTTCATTACACCTTAAATATCCTAGGAAAGCGAAAAATGGATAAAGAAGTTGTGGTCCTCATGTACAATGGAATATCACTCAGCCATGAAATCAACGTCATAAGGCTAGTAGCAGCACGATGAGTGGATTTAGGTACGACGATTCTAAGTGAAATAAGTCACACAGAAAAAGACACTTATCATAAGATATCACTTCTAGTGTTAATGTAGAACCGCTACACTTGAACTGAATTACAAAACAGAACAGAGTCACAGGTTTAGGAAACACACTATGGCTGCTGAACGGGAAAGGTGAGGTGGGGTGATGCATAAAACAAGGGTTTCAAATTAGCTCCGATACCGTTCCATAAACCCAATATGTAAGAGACAAAACCTATTCCTTTTTCAGTGAACTGGACTCAACACCCCCTATTCACCGCACAAGAATATATCTGACTAGAAAGAATCTTCAAACCTATGTATTGATATCTCTCTGTAAGTGAGTCAAGGGGGTGTAAAGCGGCATAAACACAGCCGTGAAAAGCAGCTAAACCCCATTATAAAAATAAATTACTTTTCAAAACCCGTGAAACAAAGACAGTGAAAGAGAGAGAAATTCTTACAAAATTCGTTCAGGGGCTGTGATGCAACCTGGATTGACCATATCTAGACCCACAGCTGATTGAGACATAAGGGTGGACACTCTTGGGGCTGAGAGGTTCGGTGAGGTTGGGTGAGCCAACGCAGACCCTTTCAAGTAATACTGCATGGTACCCATCCCATGGGTCCCAAATCTCCAGGTTCAAGGGCATCTTCCTACGTCGAAAACAGGCATGAGAAACCCAGAAGATGGTACACCGTGTGATCGGGAAAGGTTTCTAAAACGCACCTCATTTCTCATCTCCTTTGCTCGGGTTCGCCATTCCAGCCGATTTACTAGCCATCTCCTTCCTTGGAGAATCAGCACCTTTAACCTCCTGTTCCGTACAGGTTGCAATTTGTCCTGAGGATGAACGGGAAGAGGGGGAACCAATGAGAGACTAGCTCTAGGTGTTGGGACAGGCACAGGTCACTCTATTTTCCCATCAGGAAGAAGAATTAAGCACAAGCTCAGCCTGCCCCCCAGAACCAGAAGAGGGCCTGAAGCAATCCTGCGCTTTTGCGGCCAGCTCCCAAAAAAGCGAGTTGAAAAATGGAGCTCAGGGGCACTGCAATTCACAAACCTGCAGAGTTTTAAATGATACCTCTCGTCCACAAATATATTAAGGGAAGGCAACGAAGAGGCTTTGAAAGCAAGGCAGAATTGCAGGAAACAGATTTCAGGAGGTAGATTCGAATCGCCTTGAAAGCACATGAAAAGCGGCAAAACGTGAATATATTCAGGAAAAAACGCATACGCCCTTTTTGGCCAACCAAGCAACCTGGAAAGGCCAATCAGCGCTCCAAAGAAGTCTCGCTTCCCAGCGGGCAAAAGGGCCATGCGGAAAAAAGTGTCCAAACCAGAAATGCAGGACCGGCCATGGAGAAATGGGAGCCTTGCTACGCTGATGGGTGGGATGTAAATTGCCAACAGCCACTCTGGAGAAGTGTACGGTGTGTTCTGAAACATCTAAAAAACACAGCTTTGAGAGCATAGGGCACTTCCACTCATGGGCGTATAAATTGGGAAAACTAAAAATCAGCAAGACACAGGCACCCCAAAGTTTAGGACTGCTCTGTTGACAAGAACCCCCACTTCATTACACCTTAAATATCCTAGGAAAGAGAAAAATGGATAAAGAAGTTGGGGTCCTCATGTACAATGGAATATCACTCAGCCATGAAATCAACGTCATAAGGCTAGTAGCAGCACGATGAGTGGATTTAGGTACGACGATTCTAAGTGAAATAAGTCACACAGAAAAAGACACTTATCATAAGATATCACTTAGAGAGGGAATGTAAAAACCGCTACACTTGAACTGAATTACAAAACAAAACAGAGTCACACATTTAGGAAACACACTATGACTGCTGAACGGGAAAGGTGAGGTGGGGTGATGCATAAAACAAGGGTTTCAAATTAGCTCCGATACCATTCCATAAACCCAATATGTAAGAGACAAGACCTATTCCTTTTTCAGTGAACTGGACTCAACACCCCCTATTCACCGCACAAGAATATATCTGACTAGGAAGAATCTTCAAACCTATGTATTGATATCTCTCTGTAAGTGAGTCAAGGGGGTGTAAAGCGGCATAAACACAGCCGTGAAAAGCAGCTAAACCCCATTATAAAAATAAATTACTCTTCAAAACCCGTGAAACAAAGACAGTGAAAGAGAGAGAAATTCTTACAAAATTCGTTCACGGGCTGTGATGCAACCTGGATTGACCATATCTAGACCCACAGCTGATTGAGACATAAGGGTGGACACTCTTGGGGCTGAGAGGTTCGGTGAGGTTGGGTGAGCCAACGCAGACCCTTTCAAGTAATACTGCATGGTACCCATCCCATGGGTCCCAAATCTCCAGGTTCAAGGGCATCTTCCTACGTCGAAAACAGGCATGAGAAACCCAGAAGATGGTACACGGTGTGATCGGGAAAGGTTTCTAAAACGCACCTCATTTCTCATCTCCTTTGCTCGGGTTCGCCATTCCAGCCGATTTACTAGCCATCTCCCTCCTTGGAGAATCAGCACCTTTAACCTCCTGTACCGTACAGGTTGCAATTTGTCCTGAGGATGAACGGGAAGAGGGGGAACCAATGAGAGACTAGCTCTAGGTGTTGGGACAGGCACAGGTCACTCTATTTTCCCATCAGGAAGAAGAATTAAGCACAAGCTCAGCCTGCCCCCCAGAACCAGAAGAGGGCCTGAAGCAATCCTGAGCTTTTGCGGCCAGCTCCCAAAAAAGCGAGTTGAAAAATGGAGCTCAGGGGCACTGCAATTCACAAACCTGCAGAGTTTTAAATGATACCTCTCGTCCACAAATATATTAAGGGAAGGCAACGAAGAGGCTTTGAAAGCAAGGCAGAATTGCAGGAAACAGATTTCAGGAGGTAGATTCGAATCGCCTTGAAAGCACATGAAAAGCGGCAAAACGTGGACAATGATGCCCTTGGCCAAAAAGGGCGTATGCGTTTTTTCCTGAATATATTCAGGAAAAAACGCATACGCCCTTTTTGGCCAACCAAGCAACCTGGAAAGGCCAATCAGCGCTCCAAAGAAGTCTCGCTTCCCAGCGGGCAAAAGGGCCATGCGGAAAAAAGTGTCCAAACCAGAAATGCAGGACCGGCCATGGAGAAATGGGAGCCTTGCTACGCTGATGGGCGGGATGTAAATTGCCAACAGCCACTCTGGAGAAGTGTACGGTGTGTTCTGAAACATCTAAAAAACACAGCTTGGAGAGCATAGGGCACTTCCACTCATGGGCGTATAAATTGGGAAAACTAAAAATCAGCAAGACACAGGCACCCCAAAGTTTAGGGCTGCTCTGTTGACAAGAACCCCCACTTCATTACACCTTAAATATCCTAGGAAAGAGAAAAATGGATAAAGAAGTTGGGGTCCTCATGTACAATGGAATATCACTCAGCCATGAAATCAACGTCATGAGGCTAGTAGCAGCACGATGAGTGGATTTAGGTACGACGATTCTAAGTGAAATAAGTCACACAGAAAAAGACACTTATCATAAGATATCACTTAGAGAGGGAATGTAAAAACCGCTACACTTGAACTGAATTGCAAAACAGAACAGAGTCACACGTTTAGGAAACACACTATGGCTGCTGAACGGGAAAGGCGAGGTGGGGTGATGCATAAAACAAGGGTTTCAAATTAGCTCAGATACCGTTCCATAAACCCAATATGTAAGAGACAAGACCTATTCCTTTTTCAGTGAACTGGACTCAACACCCCCTATTCACCGCACAAGAATATATCTGACTAGGAAGAATCTTCAAACCTATGTATTGATATCTCTCCGTAAGTGAGTCAAGGGGGTGTAAAGCGGCATAAACACAGCAGTGAGAAGCAGCTAAACCCCATTATAAAAATAAATTACTTTTCAAAACCCGTGAAACAAAGACAGTGAAAGAGAGAGAAATTCTTACAAAATTCGTTCAGGGGCTGTGATGCAACCTGGATTGACCATATCTAGACCCACAGCTGATTGAGACATAAGGGTGGACACTCTTGGGGCTGAGAGGTTCGGTGAGGTTGGGTGAGCCAACGCAGACCCTTTCAAGTAATACTGCATGGTACCCATCCCATGGGTCCCAAATCTCCAGGTTCAAGGGCATCTTCCTACGTCGAAAACAGGCATGAGAAACCCAGAAGATGGTACACCGTGTGATCGGGAAAGGTTTCTAAAACGCACCTCATTTCTCATCTCCTTTGCTCGGGTTCGCCATTCCAGCCGATTTACTAGCCATCTCCCTCCTTGGAGAATCAGCACCTTTAACCTCCTGTTCCGTACAGGTTGCAATTTGTCCTGAGGATGAACGGGAAGAGGGGGAACCAATGAGAGACTAGCTCTAGGTGTTGGGACAGGCACAGGTCACTCTATTTTCCCATCAGGAAGAAGAATTAAGCACAAGCTCAGCCTGCCCCCCAGAACCAGAAGAGGGCCTGAAGCAATCCTGCGCTTTTGCGGCCAGCTCCCAAAAAAGCGAGTTGAAAAATGGAGCTCAGGGGCACTGCAATTCACAAACCTGCAGAGTTTTAAATGATACCTCTCGTCCACAAATATATTAAGGGAAGGCAACGAAGAGGCTTTGAAAGCAAGGCAGAATTGCAGGAAACAGATTTCAGGAGGTAGATTCGAATCGCCTTGAAAGCACATGAAAAGCGGCAAAACGTGGACAATGATGCCCTTGGCCAAAAAGGGCGTATGCGTTTTTTCCTGAATATATTCAGGAAAAAACGCATACGCCCTTTTTGGCCAACCAAGCAACCTGGAAAGGCCAATCAGCGCTCCAAAGAAGTCTCGCTTCCCAGCGGGCAAAAGGGCCATGCGGAAAAAAGTGTCCAAACAAGAATTGCAGGACCGGCCATGGAGAAATGGGAGCCTTGCTACGCTGATGGGTGGGATGTAAATTGCCAACAGCCACTCTGGAGAAGTGTACGGTGTGTTCTGAAACATCTAAAAAACACAGCTTGGAGAGCATAGGGCACTTCCACTCATGGGCGTATAAATTGGGAAAACTAAAAATCAGCAAGACACAGGCACCCCAAAGTTTAGGGCTGCTCTGTTGACAAAAACCCCCACTTCATTACACCTTAAATATCCTAGGAAAGAGAAAAATGGATAAAGAAGTTGTGGTCCTCATGTACAATGGAATATCACTCAGCCAGGAAATCAACGTCATAAGGCTAGTAGCAGCACGATGAGTGGATTTAGGTACGACGATTCTAAGTGAAATAAGTCACACAGAAAAAGACACTTATCATAAGATATCACTTCTAGAGTTAATGTAGAACCGCTACACTTGAACTGAATTACAAAACAGAACAGAGTCACAGGTTTAGGAAACACACTATGGCTGCTGAACGGGAAAGGTGAGGTGGGGTGATGCATAAAACAAGGGTTTCAAATTAGCTCAGATACCGTTCCATAAACCCAATATGTAAGAGACAAGACCTATTCCTTTTTCAGTGAACTGGACTCAACACCCCCTATTCACCGCACAAGAATATATCTGACTAGTAAGAATCTTCAAACCTATGTATTGATATCTCTCTGTAAGTGAGTCAAGGGGGTGTAAAGCGGCATAAACACAGCCGTGAAAAGCAGCTAAACCCCATTATAAAAATAAATTACTTTTCAAAACCCGTGAAACAAAGACAGTGAAAGAGAGAGAAATTCTTACAAAATTCGTTCAGGGGCTGTGATGCAACCTGGATTGACCATATGTAGACCCACAGCTGATTGAGACATAAGGGTGGACACTCTTGGGGCTGAGAGGTTCGGTGAGGTTGGGTGAGCCAACGCAGACCCTTTCAAGTAATACTGCATGGTACCCATCCCATGGGTCCCAAATCTCCAGGTTCAAGGGCATCTTCCTACGTCGAAAACAGGCATGAGAAACCCAGAAGATGGTACACAGTGTGATCGGGAAAGGTTTCTAAAACGCACCTCATTTCTCATCTCCTTTGCTCGGGTTCGCCATTCCAGCCGATTTACTAGCCATCTCCTTCCTTGGAGAATCAGCACCTTTAACCTCCTGTTCCGTACAGGTTGCAATTTGTCCTGAGGATGAACGGGAAGAGGGGGAACCAATGAGAGACTAGCTCTAGGGGTTGGGACAGGCACAGGTCACTCTATTTTCCCATCAGGAAGAAGAATTAAGCACAAGCTCAGCCTGCCCCCCAGAACCAGAAGAGGGCCTGAAACAATCCTGCGCTTTTGTGGCCAGCTCCCAAAAAAGCGAATTGAAAAATGGAGCTCAGGGGCACTGCAATTCACAAACCTGCAGAGTTTTAAATGATACCTCTCGTCCACAAATATATTAAGGGAAGGAAACGAAGAGGCTTTGAAAGCAAGGCAGAATTGCAGGAAACAGATTTCAGGAGGTAGATTCGAATCACCTTGAAAGCACATGAAAAGCGGCAAAACGTGGACAATGATGCCCTTGGCCAAAAAGGGCGTATGCGTTTTTTCCTGAATATATTCAGGAAAAAACGCATACGCCCTTTTTGGCCAACCAAGCAACCTGGAAAGGCCAATCAGCGCTCCAAAGAAGTCTCGCTTCCCAGCGGGCAAAAGGGCCATGCGGAAAAAAGTGTCCAAACCAGAAATGCAGGACCGGCCATGGAGAAATGGGAGCCTTGCTACGCTGATGGGTGGGATGTAAATTGCCAACAGCCACTCTGGAGAAGTGTACGGTGTGTTCTGAAACATCTAAAAAACACAGCTTGGAGAGCATAGGGCACTTCCACTCATGGGCGTATAAATTGGGAAAACTAAAAATCAGCAAGACACAGGCACCCCAAAGTTTAGGGCTGCTCTGTTGACAAGAACCCCCACTTCATTACACCTTAAATATCCTAGGAAAGAGAAAAATGGATAAAGAAGTTGTGGTCCTCATGTACAATGGAATATCACTCAGCCAGGAAATCAACGTCATAAGGCTAGTAGCAGCACGATGAGTGGATTTAGGTACGACGATTCTAAGTGAAATAAGTCACACAGAAAAAGACACTTATCATAAGATATCACTTCTAGAGGGAATGTAGAACCGCTACACTTGAACTGAATTACAAAACAGAACAGAGTCCCACGTTTAGGAAACACACTATGGCTGCTGAACGGGAAAGGTGAGGTGGGGTGATGCATAAAACAAGGGTTTCAAATTAGCTCCGATACCGTTCCATAAACCCAATATGTAAGAGACAAGACCTATTCCTTTTTCAGTGAACTGGACTCAACACCCCCTATTCACCGCACAAGAATATATCTGACTAGTAAGAATCTTCAAACCTATGTATTGATATCTCTCTGTAAGTGAGTCAAGGGGGTGTAAAGCGGCATAAACACAGCCGTGAAAAGCAGCTAAACCCCATTATAAAAATAAATTACTTTTCAAAACCCGTGAAACAAAGACAGTGAAAGAGAGAGAAATTCTTACAAAATTCGTTCAGGGGCTGTGATGCAACCTGGATTGACCATATCTAGACCCACAGCTGATTGAGACATAAGGGTGGACACTCTTGGGGCTGAGAGGTTCGGTGAGGTTGGGTGAGCCAACGCAGACCCTTTCAAGTAATACTGCATTGTACCCATCCCATGGGTCCCAAATCTCCAGGTTCAAGGGCATCTTCCTACGTCGAAAACAGGCATGAGAAACCCAGAAGATGGTACACCGTGTGATCGGGAAAGGTTTCTAAAACGCACCTCATTTCTCATCTCCTTTGCTCGGGTTCGCCATTCCAGCCGATTTACTAGCCATCTCCCTCCTTGGAGAATCAGCACCTTTAACCTCCTGTTCCGTACAGGTTGCAATTTGTCCTGAGGATGAACGGGAAGAGGGGGAACCAATGAGAGACTAGCTCTAGGTGTTGGGACAGGCACAGGTCACTCTATTTTCCCATCAGGAAGAAGAATTAAGCACAAGCTCAGCCTGCCCCCCAGAACCAGAAGAGGGCCTGAAGCAATCCTGCGCTTTTGCGGCCAGCTCCCAAAAAAGCGAGTTGAAAAATGGAGCTCAGGGGCACTGCAATTCACAAACCTGCAGAGTTTTAAATGATACCTCTCGTCCACAAATATATTAAGGGAAGGCAACGAAGAGGCTTTGAAAGCAAGGCAGAATTGCAGGAAACAGATTTCAGGAGGTAGATTCGAATCACCTTGAAAGCACATGAAAAGCGGCAAAACGTGGACAATGATGCCCTTGGCCAAAAAGGGCGTATGCGTTTTTTCCTGAATATATTCAGGAAAAAACGCATACGCCCTTTTTGGCCAACCAAGCAACCTGGAAAGGCCAATCAGCGCTCCAAAGAAGTCTCGCTTCCCAGCGGGCAAAAGGGCCATGCGGAAAAAAGTGTCCAAACAAGAAATGCAGGACCGGCCATGGAGAAATGGGAGCCTTGCTACGCTGATGGGTGGGATGTAAATTGCCAACAGCCACTCTGGAGAAGTGTACGGTGTGTTCCGAAACATCTAAAAAACACAGCTTGGAGAGCATAGGGCACTTCCACTCATGGGCGTATAAATTGGGAAAACTAAAAATCAGCAAGACACAGGCACCCCAAAGTTTAGGGCTGCTCTGTTGACAAAAACCCCCACTTCATTACACCTTAAATATCCTAGGAAAGAGAAAAATGGATAAAGAAGTTGTGGTCCTCATGTACAATGGAATATCACTCAGCCAGGAAATCAACGTCATAAGGCTAGTAGCAGCACGATGAGTGGATTTAGGTACGACGATTCTAAGTGAAATAAGTCACACAGAAAAAGACACTTATCATAAGATATCACTTCTAGAGTTAATGTAGAACCGCTACACTTGAACTGAATTACAAAACAGAACAGAGTCACAGGTTTAGGAAACACACTATGGCTGCTGAACGGGAAAGGTGAGGTGGGGTGATGCATAAAACAAGGGTTTCAAATTAGCTCCGATACCGTTCCATAAACCCAATATGTAAGAGACAAAACCTATTCCTTTTTCAGTGAACTGGACTCAACACCCCCTATTCACCGCACAAGAATATATCTGACTAGAAAGAATCTTCAAACCTATGTATTGATATCTCTCTGTAAGTGAGTCAAGGGGGTGTAAAGCGGCATAAACACAGCCGTGAAAAGCAGCTAAACCCCATTATAAAAATAAATTACTTTTCAAAACCCGTGAAACAAAGACAGTGAAAGAGAGAGAAATTCTTACAAAATTCGTTCAGGGGCTGTGATGCAACCTGGATTGACCATATCTAGACCCACAGCTGATTGAGACATAAGGGTGGACACTCTTGGGGCTGAGAGGTTCGGTGAGGTTGGGTGAGCCAACGCAGACCCTTTCAAGTAATACTGCATGGTACCCATCCCATGGGTCCCAAATCTCCAGGTTCAAGGGCATCTTCCTACGTCGAAAACAGGCATGAGAAACCCAGAAGATGGTACACCGTGTGATCGGGAAAGGTTTCTAAACGCACCTCATTTCTCATCTCCTTTGCTCGGGTTCGCCATTCCAGCCGATTTACTAGCCATCTCCTTCCTTGGAGAATCAGCACCTTTAACCTCCTGTTCCGTACAGGTTGCAATTTGTCCTGAGGATGAACGGGAAGAGGGGGAACCAATGAGAGACTAGCTCTAGGTGTTGGGACAGGCACAGGTCACTCTATTTTCCCATCAGGAAGAAGAATTAAGCACAAGCTCAGCCTGCCCCCCAGAACCAGAAGAGGGCCTGAAGCAATCCTGCGCTTTTGCGGCCAGCTCCCAAAAAAGCGAGTTGAAAAATGGAGCTCAGGGGCACTGCAATTCACAAACCTGCAGAGTTTTAAATGATACCTCTCGTCCACAAATATATTAAGGGAAGGCAACGAAGAGGCTTTGAAAGCAAGGCAGAATTGCAGGAAACAGATTTCAGGAGGTAGATTCGAATCGCCTTGAAAGCACATGAAAAGCGGCAAAACGTGGACAATGATGCCCTTGGCCAAAAAGGGCGTATGCGTTTTTTCCTGAATATATTCAGGAAAAAACGCATACGCCCTTTTTGGCCAACCAAGCAACCTGGAAAGGCCAATCAGTGCTCCAAAGAAGTCTCGCTTCCCAGCGGGCAAAAGGGCCATGCGGAAAAAAGTGTCCAAACCAGAAATGCAGGACCGGCCATGGAGAAATGGGAGCCTTGCTACGCTGATGGGTGGGATGTAAATTGCCAACAGCCACTCTGGAGAAGTGTACGGTGTGTTCTGAAACATCTAAAAAACACAGCTTGGAGAGCATAGGGCACTTCCACTCATGGGCGTATAAATTGGGAAAACTAAAAATCAGCAAGACACAGGCACCCCAAAGTTTAGGGCTGCTCTGTTGAAAAGAACCCCCACTTCATTACACCTTAAATATCCTAAGAAAGAGAAAAATGGATAAAGAAGTTGTGGTCCTCATGTACAATGGAATATCACTCAGCCAGGAAATCAACGTCATAAGGCTAGTAGCAGCACGATGAGTGGATTTAGGTACGACGATTCTAAGTGAAATAAGTCACACAGAAAAAGACACTTATCATAAGATATCACTTCTAGAGGGAATGTAGAACCGCTACACTTGAACTGAATTACAAAACAGAACAGAGTCCCACGTTTAGGAAACACACTATGGCTGCTGAACGGGAAAGGTGAGGTGGGGTGATGCATAAAACAAGGGTTTCAAATTAGCTCAGATACCGTTCCATAAACCCAATATGTAAGAGACAAGACCTATTCCTTTTTCAGTGAACTGCACTCAACACCCCCTATTCACCGCACAAGAATATATCTGACTAGTAAGAATCTTCAAACCTATGTATTGATATCTCTCTGTAAGTGAGTCAAGGGGGTGTAAAGCGGCATAAACACAGCCGTGAAAAGCAGCTAAACCCCATTATAAAAATAAATTACTTTTCAAAACCCGTGAAACAAAGACAGTGAAAGAGAGAGAAATTCTTACAAAATTCGTTCAGGGGCTGTGATGCAACCTGGATTGACCATATCTAGACCCACAGCTGATTGAGACATAAGGGTGGACATTCTTGGGGCTGAGAGGTTCGGTGAGGTTGGGTGAGCCAACGCAGACCCTTTCAAGTAATACTGCATGGTACCCATCCCATGGGTCCCAAATCTCCAGGTTCAAGGGCATCTTCCTACGTCGAAAACAGGCATGAGAAACCCAGAAGATGGTACACCGTGTGATCGGGAAAGGTTTCTAAAACGCACCTCATTTCTCATCTCCTTTGCTCGGGTTCGCCATTCCAGCCGATTTACTAGCCATCTCCCTCCTTGGAGAATCAGCACCTTTAACCTCCTGTTCCGTACAGGTTGCAATTTGTCCTGAGGATGAACGGGAAGAGGGGGAACCAATGAGAGACTAGCTCTAGGTGTTGGGACAGGCACAGGTCACTCTATTTTCCCATCAGGAAGAAGAATTAAGCACAAGGTCAGCCTGCCCCCCAGAACCAGAAGAGGGCCTGAAGCAATCCTGCGCTTTTGCGGCCAGCTCCCAAAAAAGCGAGTTGAAAAATGGAGCTCAGGGGCACTGCAATTCACAAACCTGCAGAGTTTTAAATGATACCTCTCGTCCACAAATATACTAAGGGAAGGCAACGAAGAGGCTTTGAAAGCAAGGCAGAATTGCAGGAAACAGATTTCAGGAGGTAGATTCGAATCGCCTTGAAAGCACATGAAAAGCGGCAAAACGTGGACAATGATGCCCTTGGCCAAAAAGGGCGTATGCGTTTTTTCCTGAATATATTCAGGAAAAAACGCATACGCCCTTTTTGGCCAACCAAGCAACCTGGAAAGGCCAATCAGCGCTCCAAAGAAGTCTCGCTTCCCAGCGGGCAAAAGGGCCATGCGGAAAAAAGTGTCCAAACCAGAAATGCAGGACCGGCCATGGAGAAATGGGAGCCTTGCTACGCTGATGGGTGGGATGTAAATTGCCAACAGCCACTCTGGAGAAGTGTACGGTGTGTTCTGAAACATCTAAAAAACACAGCTTGGAGAGCATAGGGCACTTCCACTCATGGGCGTATAAATTGGGAAAACTAAAAATCAGCAAGACACAGGCACCCCAAAGTTTAGGGCCGCTCTGTTGACAAGAACCCCCACTTCATTACACCTTAAATATCCTAGGAAAGCGAAAAATGGATAAAGAAGTTGTGGTCCTCATGTACAATGGAATATCACTCAGCCATGAAATCAACGTCATAAGGCTAGTAGCAGCACGATGAGTGGATTTAGGTACGACGATTCTAAGTGAAATAAGTCACACAGAAAAAGACACTTATCATAAGATATCACTTAGAGAGGGAATGTAAAAACCGCTACACTTGAACTGAATTACAAAACAGAACAGAGTCACACGTTTAGGAAACACACTATGGCTGCTGAACGGGAAAGGTGAGGTGGGGTGATGCATAAAACAAGGGTTTCAAATTAGCTCCGATACCGTTCCATAAACCCAATATGTAAGAGACAAGACCTATTCCTTTTTCAGTGAACTGGACTCAACACCCCCTATTCACCGCACAAGAATATATCTGACTAGGAAGAATCTTCAAACCTATGTATTGATATCTCTCCGTAAGTGAGTCAAGGGGGTGTAAAGCGGCATAAACACAGCAGTGAGAAGCAGCTAAACCCCATTATAAAAATAAATTACTTTTCAAAACCCGTGAAACAAAGACAGTGAAAGAGAGAGAAATTCTTACAAAATTCGTTCAGGGGCTGTGATGCAACCTGGATTGACCATATCTAGACCCACAGCTGATTGAGACATAAGGGTGGACACTCTTGGGGCTGAGAGGTTCGGTGAGGTTGGGTGAGCCAACGCAGACCCTTTCAAGTAATACTGCATGGTACCCATCCCATGGGTCCCAAATCTCCAGGTTCAAGGGCATCTTCCTACGTCGAAAACAGGCATGAGAAACCCAGAAGATGGTACACCGTGTGATCGGGAAAGGTTTCTAAAACGCACCTCATTTCTCATCTCCTTTGCTCGGGTTCGCCATTCCAGCCGATTTACTAGCCATCTCCCTCCTTGGAGAATCAGCACCTTTAACCTCCTGTTCCGTACAGGTTGCAATTTGTCCTGAGGATGAACGGGAAGAGGGGGAACCAATGAGAGACTAGCTCTAGGTGTTGGGACAGGCACAGGTCACTCTATTTTCCCATCAGGAAGAAGAATTAAGCACAAGCTCAGCCTGCCCCCCAGAACCAGAAGAGGGCCTGAAGCAATCCTGCGCTTTTGCGGCCAGCTCCCAAAAAAGCGAGTTGAAAAATGGAGCTCAGGGGCACTGCAATTCACAAACCTGCAGAGTTTTAAATGATACCTCTCGTCCACAAATATACTAAGGGAAGGCAACGAAGAGGCTTTGAAAGCAAGGCAGAATTGCAGGAAATAGATTTCAGGAGGTAGATTCGAATCGCCTTGAAAGCACATGAAAAGCGGCAAAACGTGGACAATGATGCCCTTGGCCAAAAAGGGCGTATGCGTTTTTTCCTGAATATATTCAGGAAAAAACGCATACGCCCTTTTTGGCCAACCAAGCAACCTGGAAAGGCCAATCAGCGCTCCAAAGAAGTCTCGCTTCCCAGCGGGCAAAAGGGCCATGCGGAAAAAAGTGTCCAAACCAGAAATGCAGGACCGGCCATGGAGAAATGGGAGCCTTGCTACGCTGATGGGTGGGATGTAAATTGCCAACAGCCACTCTGGAGAAGTGTACGGTGTGTTCTGAAACATCTAAAAAACACAGCTTGGAGAGCATAGGGCACTTCCACTCATGGGCGTATAAATTGGGAAAACTAAAAATCAGCAAGACACAGGCACCCCAAAGTTTAGGGCCGCTCTGTTGACAAGAACCCCCACTTCATTACACCTTAAATATCCTAGGAAAGCGAAAAATGGATAAAGAAGTTGTGGTCCTCATGTACAATGGAATATCACTCAGCCATGAAATCAACGTCATAAGGCTAGTAGCAGCACGATGAGTGGATTTAGGTACGACGATTCTAAGTGAAATAAGTCACACAGAAAAAGACACTTATCATAAGATATCACTTCTAGTGTTAATGTAGAACCGCTACACTTGAACTGAATTACAAAACAGAACAGAGTCACAGGTTTAGGAAACACACTATGGCTGCTGAACGGGAAAGGTGAGGTGGGGTGATGCATAAAACAAGGGTTTCAAATTAGCTCCGATACCGTTCCATAAACCCAATATGTAAGAGACAAAACCTATTCCTTTTTCAGTGAACTGGACTCAACACCCCCTATTCACCGCACAAGAATATATCTGACTAGAAAGAATCTTCAAACCTATGTATTGATATCTCTCTGTAAGTGAGTCAAGGGGGTGTAAAGCGGCATAAACACAGCCGTGAAAAGCAGCTAAACCCCATTATAAAAATAAATTACTTTTCAAAACCCGTGAAACAAAGACAGTGAAAGAGAGAGAAATTCTTACAAAATTCGTTCAGGGGCTGTGATGCAACCTGGATTGACCATATCTAGACCCACAGCTGATTGAGACATAAGGGTGGACACTCTTGGGGCTGAGAGGTTCGGTGAGGTTGGGTGAGCCAACGCAGACCCTTTCAAGTAATACTGCATGGTACCCATCCCATGGGTCCCAAATCTCCAGGTTCAAGGGCATCTTCCTACGTCGAAAACAGGCATGAGAAACCCAGAAGATGGTACACCGTGTGATCGGGAAAGGTTTCTAAAACGCACCTCATTTCTCATCTCCTTTGCTCGGGTTCGCCATTCCAGCCGATTTACTAGCCATCTCCTTCCTTGGAGAATCAGCACCTTTAACCTCCTGTTCCGTACAGGTTGCAATTTGTCCTGAGGATGAACGGGAAGAGGGGGAACCAATGAGAGACTAGCTCTAGGTGTTGGGACAGGCACAGGTCACTCTATTTTCCCATCAGGAAGAAGAATTAAGCACAAGCTCAGCCTGCCCCCCAGAACCAGAAGAGGGCCTGAAGCAATCCTGCGCTTTTGCGGCCAGCTCCCAAAAAAGCGAGTTGAAAAATGGAGCTCAGGGGCACTGCAATTCACAAACCTGCAGAGTTTTAAATGATACCTCTCGTCCACAAATATATTAAGGGAAGGCAACGAAGAGGCTTTGAAAGCAAGGCAGAATTGCAGGAAACAGATTTCAGGAGGTAGATTCGAATCGCCTTGAAAGCACATGAAAAGCGGCAAAACGTGGACAATGATGCCCTTGGCCAAAAAGGGCGTATGCGTTTTTTCCTGAATATATTCAGGAAAAAACGCATACGCCCTTTTTGGCCAACCAAGCAACCTGGAAAGGCCAATCAGTGCTCCAAAGAAGTCTCGCTTCCCAGCGGGCAAAAGGGCCATGCGGAAAAAAGTGTCCAAACCAGAAATGCAGGACCGGCCATGGAGAAATGGGAGCCTTGCTACGCTGATGGGTGGGATGTAAATTGCCAACAGCCACTCTGGAGAAGTGTACGGTGTGTTCTGAAACATCTAAAAAACACAGCTTGGAGAGCATAGGGCACTTCCACTCATGGGCGTATAAATTGGGAAAACTAAAAATCAGCAAGACACAGGCACCCCAAAGTTTAGGGCTGCTCTGTTGAAAAGAACCCCCACTTCATTACACCTTAAATATCCTAAGAAAGAGAAAAATGGATAAAGAAGTTGTGGTCCTCATGTACAATGGAATATCACTCAGCCAGGAAATCAACGTCATAAGGCTAGTAGCAGCACGATGAGTGGATTTAGGTACGACGATTCTAAGTGAAATAAGTCACACAGAAAAAGACACTTATCATAAGATATCACTTCTAGAGGGAATGTAGAACCGCTACACTTGAACTGAATTACAAAACAGAACAGAGTCCCACGTTTAGGAAACACACTATGGCTGCTGAACGGGAAAGGTGAGGTGGGGTGATGCATAAAACAAGGGTTTCAAATTAGCTCAGATACCGTTCCATAAACCCAATATGTAAGAGACAAGACCTATTCCTTTTTCAGTGAACTGCACTCAACACCCCCTATTCACCGCACAAGAATATATCTGACTAGTAAGAATCTTCAAACCTATGTATTGATATCTCTCTGTAAGTGAGTCAAGGGGGTGTAAAGCGGCATAAACACAGCCGTGAAAAGCAGCTAAACCCCATTATAAAAATAAATTACTTTTCAAAACCCGTGAAACAAAGACAGTGAAAGAGAGAGAAATTCTTACAAAATTCGTTCAGGGGCTGTGATGCAACCTGGATTGACCATATCTAGACCCACAGCTGATTGAGACATAAGGGTGGACACTCTTGGGGCTGAGAGGTTCGGTGAGGTTGGGTGAGCCAACGCAGACCCTTTCAAGTAATACTGCATGGTACCCATCCCATGATTCCCAAATCTCCAGGTTCAAGGGCATCTTCCTACGTCGAAAACAGGCATGAGAAACCCAGAAGATGGTACACCGTGTGATCGGGAAAGGTTTCTAAAACGCACCTCATTTCTCATCTCCTTTGCTCGGGTTCGCCATTCCAGCCGATTTACTAGCCATCTCCCTCCTTGGAGAATCAGCACCTTTAACCTCCTGTTCCGTACAGGTTGCAATTTGTCCTGAGGATGAACGGGAAGAGGGGGAACCAATGAGAGACTAGCTCTAGGTGTTGGGACAGGCACAGGTCACTCTATTTTCCCATCAGGAAGAAGAATTAAGCACAAGGTCAGCCTGCCCCCCAGAACCAGAAGAGGGCCTGAAGCAATCCTGCGCTTTTGCGGCCAGCTCCCAAAAAAGCGAGTTGAAAAATGGAGCTCAGGGGCACTGCAATTCACAAACCTGCAGAGTTTTAAATGATACCTCTCGTCCACAAATATACTAAGGGAAGGCAACGAAGAGGCTTTGAAAGCAAGGCAGAATTGCAGGAAACAGATTTCAGGAGGTAGATTCGAATCGCCTTGAAAGCACATGAAAAGCGGCAAAACGTGGACAATGATGCCCTTGGCCAAAAAGGGCGTATGCGTTTTTTCCTGAATATATTCAGGAAAAAACGCATACGCCCTTTTTGGCCAACCAAGCAACCTGGAAAGGCCAATCAGCGCTCCAAAGAAGTCTCGCTTCCCAGCGGGCAAAAGGGCCATGCGGAAAAAAGTGTCCAAACCAGAAATGCAGGACCGGCCATGGAGAAATGGGAGCCTTGCTACGCTGATGGGTGGGATGTAAATTGCCAACAGCCACTCTGGAGAAGTGTACGGTGTGTTCTGAAACATCTAAAAAACACAGCTTGGAGAGCATAGGGCACTTCCACTCATGGGCGTATAAATTGGGAAAACTAAAAATCAGCAAGACACAGGCACCCCAAAGTTTAGGGCCGCTCTGTTGACAAGAACCCCCACTTCATTACACCTTAAATATCCTAGGAAAGCGAAAAATGGATAAAGAAGTTGTGGTCCTCATGTACAATGGAATATCACTCAGCCATGAAATCAACGTCATAAGGCTAGTAGCAGCACGATGAGTGGATTTAGGTACGACGATTCTAAGTGAAATAAGTCACACAGAAAAAGACACTTATCATAAGATATCACTTAGAGAGGGAATGTAAAAACCGCTACACTTGAACTGAATTACAAAACAGAACAGAGTCACACGTTTAGGAAACACACTATGGCTGCTGAACGGGAAAGGTGAGGTGGGGTGATGCATAAAACAAGGGTTTCAAATTAGCTCCGATACCGTTCCATAAACCCAATATGTAAGAGACAAGACCTATTCCTTTTTCAGTGAACTGGACTCAACACCCCCTATTCACCGCACAAGAATATATCTGACTAGGAAGAATCTTCAAACCTATGTATTGATATCTCTCCATAAGTGAGTCAATGGGGTGTAAAGCGGCATAAACACAGCAGTGAGAAGCAGCTAAACCCCATTATAAAAATAAATTACTTTTCAAAACCCGTGAAACAAAGACAGTGAAAGAGAGAGAAATTCTTACAAAATTCGTTCAGGGGCTGTGATGCAACCTGGATTGACCATATCTAGACCCACAGCTGATTGAGACATAAGGGTGGACACTCTTGGGGCTGAGAGGTTCGGTGAGGTTGGGTGAGCCAACGCAGACCCTTTCAAGTAATACTGCATGGTACCCATCCCATGGGTCCCAAATCTCCAGGTTCAAGGGCATCTTCCTACGTCGAAAACAGGCATGAGAAACCCAGAAGATGGTACACCGTGTGATCGGGAAAGGTTTCTAAAACGCACCTCATTTCTCATCTCCTTTGCTCGGGTTCGCCATTCCAGCCGATTTACTAGCCATCTCCCTCCTTGGAGAATCAGCACCTTTAACCTCCTGTTCCGTACAGGTTGCAATTTGTCCTGAGGATGAACGGGAAGAGGGGGAACCAATGAGAGACTAGCTCTAGGTGTTGGGACAGGCACAGGTCACTCTATTTTCCCATCAGGAAGAAGAATTAAGCACAAGCTCAGCCTGCCCCCCAGAACCAGAAGAGGGCCTGAAGCAATCCTGCGCTTTTGCGGCCAGCTCCCAAAAAAGCGAGTTGAAAAATGGAGCTCAGGGGCACTGCAATTCACAAACCTGCAGAGTTTTAAATGATACCTCTCGTCCACAAATATATTAAGGGAAGGCAACGAAGAGGCTTTGAAAGCAAGGCAGAATTGCAGGAAACAGATTTCAGGAGGTAGATTCGAATCGCCTTGAAAGCACATGAAAAGCGGCAAAACGTGGACAATGATGCCCTTGGCCAAAAAGGGCGTATGCGTTTTTTCCTGAATATATTCAGGAAAAAACGCATACGCCCTTTTTGGCCAACCAAGCAACCTGGAAAGGCCAATCAGCGCTCCAAAGAAGTCTCGCTTCCCAGCGGGCAAAAGGGCCATGCGGAAAAAAGTGTCCAAACCAGAAATGCAGGACCGGCCATGGAGAAATGGGAGCCTTGCTACGCTGATGGGTGGGATGTAAATTGCCAACAGCCACTCTGGAGAAGTGTACGGTGTGTTCTGAAACATCTAAAAAACACAGCTTGGAGAGCATAGGGCACTTCCACTCATGGGCGTATAAATTGGGAAAACTAAAAATCAGCAAGACACAGGCACCCCAAAGTTTAGGGCTGCTCTGTTGAAAAGAACCCCCACTTCATTACACCTTAAATATCCTACGAAAGAGAAAAATGGATAAAGAAGTTGTGGTCCTCATGTACAATGGAATATCACTCAGCCAGGAAATCAACGTCATAAGGCTAGTAGCAGCACGATGAGTGGATTTAGGTACGACGATTCTAAGTGAAATAAGTCACACAGAAAAAGACACTTATCATAAGATATCACTTCTAGAGGGAATGTAGAACCGCTACACTTGAACTGAATTACAAAACAGAACAGAGTCCCACGTTTAGGAAACACACTATGGCTGCTGAACGGGAAAGGTGAGGTGGGGTGATGCATAAAACAAGGGTTTCAAATTAGCTCAGATACCGTTCCATAAACCCAATATGTAAGAGACAAGACCTATTCCTTTTTCAGTGAACTGCACTCAACACCCCCTATTCACCGCACAAGAATATATCTGACTAGTAAGAATCTTCAAACCTATGTATTGATATCTCTCTGTAAGTGAGTCAAGGGGGTGTAAAGCGGCATAAACACAGCCGTGAAAAGCAGCTAAACCCCATTATAAAAATAAATTACTTTTCAAAACCCGTGAAACAAAGACAGTGAAAGAGAGAGAAATTCTTACAAAATTCGTTCAGGGGCTGTGATGCAACCTGGATTGACCATATCTAGACCCACAGCTGATTGAGACATAAGGGTGGACACTCTTGGGGCTGAGAGGTTCGGTGAGGTTGGGTGAGCCAACGCAGACCCTTTCAAGTAATACTGCATGGTACCCATCCCATGGGTCCCAAATCTCCAGGTTCAAGGGCATCTTCCTACGTCGAAAACAGGCATGAGAAACCCAGAAGATGGTACACCGTGTGATCGGGAAAGGTTTCTAAAACGCACCTCATTTCTCATCTCCTTTGCTCGGGTTCGCCATTCCAGCCGATTTACTAGCCATCTCCCTCCTTGGAGAATCAGCACCTTTAACCTCCTGTTCCGTACAGGTTGCAATTTGTCCTGAGGATGAACGGGAAGAGGGGGAACCAATGAGAGACTAGCTCTAGGTGTTGGGACAGGCACAGGTCACTCTATTTTCCCATCAGGAAGAAGAATTAAGCACAAGGTCAGCCTGCCCCCCAGAACCAGAAGAGGGCCTGAAGCAATCCTGCGCTTTTGCGGCCAGCTCCCAAAAAAGCGAGTTGAAAAATGGAGCTCAGGGGCACTGCAATTCACAAACCTGCAGAGTTTTAAATGATACCTCTCGTCCACAAATATACTAAGGGAAGGCAACGAAGAGGCTTTGAAAGCAAGGCAGAATTGCAGGAAACAGATTTCAGGAGGTAGATTCGAATCGCCTTGAAAGCACATGAAAAGCGGCAAAACGTGGACAATGATGCCCTTGGCCAAAAAGGGCGTATGCGTTTTTTCCTGAATATATTCAGGAAAAAACGCATACGCCCTTTTTGGCCAACCAAGCAACCTGGAAAGGCCAATCAGCGCTCCAAAGAAGTCTCGCTTCCCAGCGGGCAAAAGGGCCATGCGGAAAAAAGTGTCCAAACCAGAAATGCAGGACCGGCCATGGAGAAATGGGAGCCTTGCTACGCTGATGGGTGGGATGTAAATTGCCAACAGCCACTCTGGAGAAGTGTACGGTGTGTTCTGAAACATCTAAAAAACACAGCTTGGAGAGCATAGGGCACTTCCACTCATGGGCGTATAAATTGGGAAAACTAAAAATCAGCAAGACACAGGCACCCCAAAGTTTAGGGCCGCTCTGTTGACAAGAACCCCCACTTCATTACACCTTAAATATCCTAGGAAAGCGAAAAATGGATAAAGAAGTTGTGGTCCTCATGTACAATGGAATATCACTCAGCCATGAAATCAACGTCATAAGGCTAGTAGCAGCACGATGAGTGGATTTAGGTACGACGATTCTAAGTGAAATAAGTCACACAGAAAAAGACACTTATCATAAGATATCACTTAGAGAGGGAATGTAAAAACCGCTACACTTGAACTGAATTACAAAACAGAACAGAGTCACACGTTTAGGAAACACACTATGGCTGCTGAACGGGAAAGGTGAGGTGGGGTGATGCATAAAACAAGGGTTTCAAATTAGCTCCGATACCGTTCCATAAACCCAATATGTAAGAGACAAGACCTATTCCTTTTTCAGTGAACTGGACTCAACACCCCCTATTCACCGCACAAGAATATATCTGACTAGTAAGAATCTTCAAACCTATGTATTGATATCTCTCCGTAAGTGAGTCAAGGGGGTGTAAAGCGGCATAAACACAGCCGTGAAAAGCAGCTAAACCCCAATATAAAAATAAATTACTTTTCAAAACCCGTGAAACAAAGACAGTGAAAGAGAGAGAAATTCTTACAAAATTCGTTCAGGGGCTGTGATGCAACCTGGATTGACCATATCTAGACCCACAGCTGATTGAGACATAAGAGTGGACACTCTTGGGGCTGAGAGGTTCGGTGAGGTTGGGTGAGCCAACGCAGACCCTTTCAAGTAATACTGCATGGTACCCATCCCATGGGTCCCAAATCTCCAGGTTCAAGGGCATCTTCCTACGTCGAAAACAGGCATGAGAAACCCAGAAGATGGTACACCGTGTGATCGGGAAAGGTTTCTAAAACGCACCACATTTCTCATCTCCTTTGCTCGGGTTCGCCATTCCAGCCGATTTACTAGCCATCTCCCTCCTTGGAGAATCAGCACCTTTAACCTCCTGTTCCGTACAGGTTGCAATTTGTCCTGAGGATGAACGGGAAGAGGGGGAACCAATGAGAGACTAGCTCTAGGTGTTGGGACAGGCACAGGTCACTCTATTTTCCCATCAGGAAGAAGAATTAAGCACAAGCTCAGCCTGCCCCCCAGAACCAGAAGAGGGCCTGAAGCAATCCTGCGCTTTTGCGGCCAGCTCCCAAAAAAGCGAGTTGAAAAATGGAGCTCAGGGGCACTGCAATTCACAAACCTGCACAGTTTTAAATGATACCTCTCGTCCACAAATATACTAAGGGAAGGCAACGAAGAGGCTTTGAAAGCAAGGCAGAATTGCAGGAAACAGATTTCAGGAGGTAGATTCGAATCGCCTTGAAAGCACATGAAAAGCGGCAAAACGTGGACAATGATGCCCTTGGCCAAAAAGGGCGTATGCGTTTTTTCCTGAATATATACAGGAAAAAACGCATACGCCCTTTTTGGCCAACCAAGCAACCTGGAAAGGCCAATCAGCGCTCCAAAGAAGTCTCGCTTCCCAGCGGGCAAAAGGGCCATGCGGAAAAAAGTGTCCAAACCAGAAATGCAGGACCGGCCATGGAGAAATGGGAGCCTTGCTACGCTGATGGGTGGGATGTAAATTGCCAACAGCCACTCTGGAGAAGTGTACGGTGTGTTCTGAAACATCTAAAAAACACAGCTTGGAGAGCATAGGGCACTTCCACTCATGGGCGTATAAATTGGGAAAACTAAAAATCAGCAAGACACAGGCACCCCAAAGTTTAGGGCCGCTCTGTTGACAAGAACCCCCACTTCATTACAACTTAAATATCCTAGGAAAGCGAAAAATGGATAAAGAAGTTGTGGTCCTCATGTACAATGGAATATCACTCAGCCATGAAATCCACGTCATAAGGCTAGTAGCAGCACGATGAGTGGATTTAGGTACGACGATTCTAAGTGAAATAAGTCACACAGAAAAAGACACTTATCATAAGATATCACTTAGAGAGGGAATGTAAAAACCGCTACACTTGAACTGAATTACAAAACAGAACAGAGTCACACGTTTAGGAAACACACTATGGCTGCTGAACGGGAAAGGTGAGGTGGGGTGATGCATAAAACAAGGGTTTCAAATTAGCTCCGATACCGTTCCATAAACCCAATATGTAAGAGACAAGACCTATTCCTTTTTCAGTGAACTGGACTCAACACCCCCTATTCACCGCACAAGAATATATCTGACTAGTAAGAATCTTCAAACCTATGTATTGATATCTCTCCGTAAGTGAGTCAAGGGGGTGTAAAGCGGCATAAACACAGCCGTGAAAAGCAGCTAAACCCCAATATAAAAATAAATTACTTTTCAAAACCCGTGAAACAAAGACAGTGAAAGAGAGAGAAATTCTTACAAAATTCGTTCAGGGGCTGTGATGCAACCTGGATTGACCATATCTAGACCCACAGCTGATTGAGACATAAGGGTGGACACTCTTGGGGCTGAGAGGTTCGGTGAGGTTGGGTGAGCCAACGCAGACCCTTTCAAGTAATACTGCATGGTACCCATCCCATGGGTCCCAAATCTCCAGGTTCAAGGGCATCTTCCTACGTCGAAAACAGGCATGAGAAACCCAGAAGATGGTACACCGTGTGATCGGGAAAGGTTTCTAAAACGCACCACATTTCTCATCTCCTTTGCTCGGGTTCGCCATTCCAGCCGATTTACTAGCCATCTCCCTCCTTGGAGAATCAGCACCTTTAACCTCCTGTTCCGTACAGGTTGCAATTTGTCCTGAGGATGAACGGGAAGAGGGGGAACCAATGAGAGACTAGCTCTAGGTGTTGGGACAGGCACAGGTCACTCTATTTTCCCATCAGGAAGAAGAATTAAGCACAAGCTCAGCCTGCCCCCCAGAACCAGAAGAGGGCCTGAAGCAATCCTGCGCTTTTGCGGCCAGCTCCCAAAAAAGCGAGTTGAAAAATGGAGCTCAGGGGCACTGCAATTCACAAACCTGCAGAGTTTTAAATGATACCTCTCGTCCACAAATATACTAAGGGAAGGCAACGAAGAGGCTTTGAAAGCAAGGCAGAATTGCAGGAAACAGATTTCAGGAGGTAGATTCGAATCGCCTTGAAAGCACATGAAAAGCGGCAAAACGTGGACAATGATGCCCTTGGCCAAAAAGGGCGTATGCGTTTGTTCCTGAATATATTCAGGAAAAAACGCATACGCCCTTTTTGGCCAACCAAGCAACCTGGAAAGGCCAATCAGCGCTCCAAAGAAGTCTCGCTTCCCAGCGGGCAAAAGGGCCATGCGGAAAAAAGTGTCCAAACCAGAAATGCAGGACCGGCCATGGAGAAATGGGAGCCTTGCTACGCTGATGGGTGGGATGTAAATTGCCAACAGCCACTCTGGAGAAGTGTACGGTGTGTTCTGAAACATCTAAAAAACACAGCTTGGAGAGCATAGGGCACTTCCACTCATGGGCGTATAAATTGGGAAAACTAAAAATCAGCAAGACACAGGCACCCCAAAGTTTAGGGCTGCTCTGTTGACAAGAACCCCCACTTCATTACACCTTAAATATCCTAGGAAAGAGAAAAATGGATAAAGAAGTTGTGGTCCTCATGTACAATGGAATATCACTCAGCCATGAAATCAACGTCATAAGGCTAGTAGCAGCACGATGAGTGGATTTAGGTACGACGATTCTAAGTGAAATAAGTCACACAGAAAAAGACACTTATCATAAGATATCACTTAGAGAGGGAATGTAAAAACCGCTACACTTGAACTGAATTACAAAACAGAACAGAGTCACACGTTTAGAAAACACACTATGGCTGCTGAACGGGAAAGGTGAGGTGGGGTGATGCATAAAACAAGGGTTTCAAATTAGCTCCGATACCGTTCCATAAACCCAATATGTAAGAGACAAGACCTATTCCTTTTTCAGTGAACTGGACTCAACACCCCCTATTCACCGCACAAGAATATATCTGACTAGTAAGAATCTTCAAACCTATGTATTGATATCTCTCCGTAAGTGAGTCAAGGGGGTGTAAAGCGGCATAAACACAGCCGTGAAAAGCAGCTAAACCCCATTATAAAAATAAATTACTTTTCAAAACCCGTGAAACAAAGACAGTGAAAGAGAGAGAAATTCTTACAAAATTCGTTCAGGGGCTGTGATGCAACCTGGATTGACCATATCTAGACCCACAGCTGATTGAGACATAAGGGTGGACACTCTTGGGGCTGAGAGGTTCGGTGAGGTTGGGTGAGCCAACGCAGACCCTTTCAAGTAATACTGCATTGTACCCATCCCATGGGTCCCAAATCTCCAGGTTCAAGGGCATCTTCCTACGTCGAAAACAGGCATGAGAAACCCAGAAGATGGTACACCGTGTGATCGGGAAAGGTTTCTAAAACGCACCTCATTTCTCATCTCCTTTGCTCGGGTTCGCCATTCCAGCCGATTTACTAGCCATCTCCTTCCTTGGAGAATCAGCACCTTTAACCTCCTGTTCCGTACAGGTTGCAATTTGTCCTGAGGATGAACGGGAAGAGGGGGAACCAATGAGAGACTAGCTCTAGGTGTTGGGACAGGCACAGGTCACTCTATTTTCCCATCAGGAAGAAGAATTAAGCACAAGCTCAGCCTGCCCCCCAGAACCAGAAGAGGGCCTGAAGCAATCCTGCGCTTTTGCGGCCAGCTCCCAAAAAAGCGAGTTGAAAAATGGAGCTCAGGGGCACTGCAATTCACAAACCTGCAGAGTTTTAAATGATACCTCTCGTCCACAAATATATTAAGGGAAGGCAACGAAGAGGCTTTGAAAGCAAGGCAGAATTGCAGGAAACAGATTTCAGGAGGTAGATTCGAATCGCCTTGAAAGCACATGAAAAGCTGCAAAACGTGGACAATGATGCCCTTGGCCAAAAAGGGCGTATGCGTTTTTTCCTGAATATATTCAGGAAAAAACGCATACGCCCTTTTTGGCCAACCAAGCAACCTGGAAAGGCCAATCAGCGCTCCAAAGAAGTCTCGCTTCCCAGCGGGCAAAAGGGCCATGCGGAAAAAAGTGTCCAAACCAGAAATGCAGGACCGGCCATGGAGAAATGGGAGCCTTGCTACGCTGATGGGTGGGATGTAAATTGCCAACAGCCACTCTGGAGAAGTGTACGGTGTGTTCTGAAACATCTAAAAAACACAGCTTGGAGAGCATAGGGCACTTCCACTCATGGGCGTATAAATTGGGAAAACTAAAAATCAGCAAGACACAGGCACCCCAAAGTTTAGGGCTGCTCTGTTGAAAAGAACCCCCACTTCATTACACCTTAAATATCCTACGAAAGAGAAAAATGGATAAAGAAGTTGTGGTCCTCATGTACAATGGAATATCACTCAGCCAGGAAATCAACGTCATAAGGCTAGTAGCAGCACGATGAGTGGATTTAGGTACGACGATTCTAAGTGAAATAAGTCACACAGAAAAAGACACTTATCATAAGATATCACTTAGAGAGGGAATGTAAAAACCGCTACACTTGAACTGAATTACAAAACAGAACAGAGTCACACGTTTAGGAAACACACTATGGCTGCTGAACGGGAAAGGTGAGGTGGGGTGATGCATAAAACAAGGGTTTCAAATTAGCTCCGATACCGTTCCATAAACCCAATATGTAAGAGACAAGACCTATTCCTTTTTCAGTGAACTGGACTCAACACCCCCTATTCACCGCACAAGAATATATCTGACTAGTAAGAATCTTCAAACCTATGTATTGATATCTCTCCGTAAGTGAGTCAAGGGGGTGTAAAGCGGCATAAACACAGCCGTGAAAAGCAGCTAAACCCCAATATAAAAATAAATTACTTTTCAAAACCCGTGAAACAAAGACAGTGAAAGAGAGAGAAATTCTTACAAAATTCGTTCAGGGGCTGTGATGCAACCTGGATTGACCATATCTAGACCCACAGCTGATTGAGACATAAGGGTGGACACTCTTGGGGCTGAGAGGTTCGGTGAGGTTGGGTGAGCCAACGCAGACCCTTTCAAGTAATACTGCATGGTACCCATCCCATGGGTCCCAAATCTCCAGGTTCAAGGGCATCTTCCTACGTCGAAAACAGGCATGAGAAACCCAGAAGATGGTACACCGTGTGATCGGGAAAGGTTTCTAAAACGCACCACATTTCTCATCTCCTTTGCTCGGGTTCGCCATTCCAGCCGATTTACTAGCCATCTCCCTCCTTGGAGAATCAGCACCTTTAACCTCCTGTTCCGTACAGGTTGCAATTTGTCCTGAGGATGAACGGGAAGAGGGGGAACCAATGAGAGACTAGCTCTAGGTGTTGGGACAGGCACAGGTCACTCTATTTTCCCATCAGGAAGAAGAATTAAGCACAAGGTCAGCCTGCCCCCCAGAACCAGAAGAGGGCCTGAAGCAATCCTGCGCTTTTGCGGCCAGCTCCCAAAAAAGCGAGTTGAAAAATGGAGCTCAGGGGCACTGCAATTCACAAACCTGCAGAGTTTTAAATGATACCTCTCGTCCACAAATATACTAAGGGAAGGCAACGAAGAGGCTTTGAAAGCAAGGCAGAATTGCAGGAAACAGATTTCAGGAGGTAGATTCGAATCGCCTTGAAAGCACATGAAAAGCGGCAAAACGTGGACAATGATGCCCTTGGCCAAAAAGGGCGTATGCGTTTGTTCCTGAATATATTCAGGAAAAAACGCATACGCCCTTTTTGGCCAACCAAGCAACCTGGAAAGGCCAATCAGCGCTCCAAAGAAGTCTCGCTTCCCAGCGGGCAAAAGGGCCATGCGGAAAAAAGTGTCCAAACCAGAAATGCAGGACCGGCCATGGAGAAATGGGAGCCTTGCTACGCTGATGGGTGGGATGTAAATTGCCAACAGCCACTCTGGAGAAGTGTACGGTGTGTTCTGAAACATCTAAAAAACACAGCTTGGAGAGCATAGGGCACTTCCACTCATGGGCGTATAAATTGGGAAAACTAAAAATCAGCAAGACACAGGCACCCCAAAGTTTAGGGCTGCTCTGTTGACAAGAACCCCCACTTCATTACACCTTAAATATCCTAGGAAAGAGAAAAATGGATAAAGAAGTTGTGGTCCTCATGTACAATGGAATATCACTCAGCCATGAAATCAACGTCATAAGGCTAGTAGCAGCACGATGAGTGGATTTAGGTACGACGATTCTAAGTGAAATAAGTCACACAGAAAAAGACACTTATCATAAGATATCACTTAGAGAGGGAATGTAAAAACCGCTACACTTGAACTGAATTACAAAACAGAACAGAGTCACACGTTTAGAAAACACACTATGGCTGCTGAACGGGAAAGGTGAGGTGGGGTGATGCATAAAACAAGGGTTTCAAATTAGCTCCGATACCGTTCCATAAACCCAATATGTAAGAGACAAGACCTATTCCTTTTTCAGTGAACTGGACTCAACACCCCCTATTCACCGCACAAGAATATATCTGACTAGTAAGAATCTTCAAACCTATGTATTGATATCTCTCCGTAAGTGAGTCAAGGGGGTGTAAAGCGGCATAAACACAGCCGTGAAAAGCAGCTAAACCCCATTATAAAAATAAATTACTTTTCAAAACCCGTGAAACAAAGACAGTGAAAGAGAGAGAAATTCTTACAAAATTCGTTCAGGGGCTGTGATGCAACCTGGATTGACCATATCTAGACCCACAGCTGATTGAGACATAAGGGTGGACACTCTTGGGGCTGAGAGGTTCGGTGAGGTTGGGTGAGCCAACGCAGACCCTTTCAAGTAATACTGCATTGTACCCATCCCATGGGTCCCAAATCTCCAGGTTCAAGGGCATCTTCCTACGTCGAAAACAGGCATGAGAAACCCAGAAGATGGTACACCGTGTGATCGGGAAAGGTTTCTAAAACGCACCTCATTTCTCATCTCCTTTGCTCGGGTTCGCCATTCCAGCCGATTTACTAGCCATCTCCTTCCTTGGAGAATCAGCACCTTTAACCTCCTGTTCCGTACAGGTTGCAATTTGTCCTGAGGATGAACGGGAAGAGGGGGAACCAATGAGAGACTAGCTCTAGGTGTTGGGACAGGCACAGGTCACTCTATTTTCCCATCAGGAAGAAGAATTAAGCACAAGCTCAGCCTGCCCCCCAGAACCAGAAGAGGGCCTGAAGCAATCCTGCGCTTTTGCGGCCAGCTCCCAAAAAAGCGAGTTGAAAAATGGAGCTCAGGGGCACTGCAATTCACAAACCTGCAGAGTTTTAAATGATACCTCTCGTCCACAAATATATTAAGGGAAGGCAACGAAGAGGCTTTGAAAGCAAGGCAGAATTGCAGGAAACAGATTTCAGGAGGTAGATTCGAATCGCCTTGAAAGCACATGAAAAGCTGCAAAACGTGGACAATGATGCCCTTGGCCAAAAAGGGCGTATGCGTTTTTTCCTGAATATATTCAGGAAAAAACGCATACGCCCTTTTTGGCCAACCAAGCAACCTGGAAAGGCCAATCAGCGCTCCAAAGAAGTCTCGCTTCCCAGTGGGCAAAAGGGCCATGCGGAAAAAAGTGTCCAAACCAGAAATGCAGGACCGGCCATGGAGAAATGGGAGCCTTGCTACGCTGATGGGTGGGATGTAAATTGCCAACAGCCACTCTGGAGAAGTGTACGGTGTGTTCTGAAACATCTAAAAAACACAGCTTGGAGAGCATAGGGCACTTCCACTCATGGGCGTATAAATTGGGAAAACTAAAAATCAGCAAGACACAGGCACCCCAAAGTTTAGGGCTGCTCTGTTGAAAAGAACCCCCACTTCATTACACCTTAAATATCCTACGAAAGAGAAAAATGGATAAAGAAGTTGTGGTCCTCATGTACAATGGAATATCACTCAGCCAGGAAATCAACGTCATAAGGCTAGTAGCAGCACGATGAGTGGATTTAGGTACGACGATTCTAAGTGAAATAAGTCACACAGAAAAAGACACTTATCATAAGATATCACTTCTAGAGGGAATGTAGAACCGCTACACTTGAACTGAATTACAAAACAGAACAGAGTCCCACGTTTAGGAAACACACTATGGCTGCTGAACGGGAAAGGTGAGGTGGGGTGATGCATAAAACAAGGGTTTCAAATTAGCTCAGATACCGTTCCATAAACCCAATATGTAAGAGACAAGACCTATTCCTTTTTCAGTGAACTGCACTCAACACCCCCTATTCACCGCACAAGAATATATCTGACTAGTAAGAATCTTCAAACCTATGTATTGATATCTCTCTGTAAGTGAGTCAAGGGGGTGTAAAGCGGCATAAACACAGCCGTGAAAAGCAGCTAAACCCCATTATAAAAATAAATTACTTTTCAAAACCCGTGAAACAAAGACAGTGAAAGAGAGAGAAATTCTTACAAAATTCGTTCAGGGGCTGTGATGCAACCTGGATTGACCATATCTAGACCCACAGCTGATTGAGACATAAGGGTGGACACTCTTGGGGCTGAGAGGTTCGGTGAGGTTGGGTGAGCCAACGCAGACCCTTTCAAGTAATACTGCATGGTACCCATCCCATGGGTCCCAAATCTCCAGGTTCAAGGGCATCTTCCTACGTCGAAAACAGGCATGAGAAACCCAGAAGATGGTACACCGTGTGATCGGGAAAGGTTTCTAAAACGCACCTCATTTCTCATCTCCTTTGCTCGGGTTCGCCATTCCAGCCGATTTACTAGCCATCTCCCTCCTTGGAGAATCAGCACCTTTAACCTCCTGTTCCGTACAGGTTGCAATTTGTCCTGAGGATGAACGGGAAGAGGGGGAACCAATGAGAGACTAGCTCTAGGTGTTGGGACAGGCACAGGTCACTCTATTTTCCCATCAGGAAGAAGAATTAAGCACAAGGTCAGCCTGCCCCCCAGAACCAGAAGAGGGCCTGAAGCAATCCTGCGCTTTTGCGGCCAGCTCCCAAAAAAGCGAGTTGAAAAATGGAGCTCAGGGGCACTGCAATTCACAAACCTGCAGAGTTTTAAATGATACCTCTCGTCCACAAATATACTAAGGGAAGGCAACGAAGAGGCTTTGAAAGCAAGGCAGAATTGCAGGAAACAGATTTCAGGAGGTAGATTCGAATCGCCTTGAAAGCACATGAAAAGCGGCAAAACGTGGACAATGATGCCCTTGGCCAAAAAGGGCGTATGCGTTTTTTCCTGAATATATTCAGGAAAAAACGCATACGCCCTTTTTGGCCAACCAAGCAACCTGGAAAGGCCAATCAGCGCTCCAAAGAAGTCTCGCTTCCCAGCGGGCAAAAGGGCCATGCGGAAAAAAGTGTCCAAACCAGAAATGCAGGACCGGCCATGGAGAAATGGGAGCCTTGCTACGCTGATGGGTGGGATGTAAATTGCCAACAGCCACTCTGGAGAAGTGTACGGTGTGTTCTGAAACATCTAAAAAACACAGCTTGGAGAGCATAGGGCACGTCCACTCATGGGCGTATAAATTGGGAAAACTAAAAATCAGCAAGACACAGGCACCCCAAAGTTTAGGGCCGCTCTGTTGACAAGAACCCCCACTTCATTACACCTTAAATATCCTAGGAAAGCGAAAAATGGATAAAGAAGTTGTGGTCCTCATGTACAATGGAATATCACTCAGCCATGAAATCAACGTCATAAGGCTAGTAGCAGCACGATGAGTGGATTTAGGTACGACGATTCTAAGTGAAATAAGTCACACAGAAAAAGACACTTATCATAAGATATCACTTAGAGAGGGAATGTAAAAACCGCTACACTTGAACTGAATTACAAAACAGAACAGAGTCACACGTTTAGGAAACACACTATGGCTGCTGAACGGGAAAGGTGAGGTGGGGTGATGCATAAAACAAGGGTTTCAAATTAGCTCCGATACCGTTCCATAAACCCAATATGTAAGAGACAAGACCTATTCCTTTTTCAGTGAACTGGACTCAACACCCCCTATTCACCGCACAAGAATATATCTGACTAGTAAGAATCTTCAAACCTATGTATTGATATCTCTCCGTAAGTGAGTCAAGGGGGTGTAAAGCGGCATAAACACAGCCGTGAAAAGCAGCTAAACCCCAATATAAAAATAAATTACTTTTCAAAACCCGTGAAACAAAGACAGTGAAAGAGAGAGAAATTCTTACAAAATTCGTTCAGGGGCTGTGATGCAACCTGGATTGACCATATCTAGACCCACAGCTGATTGAGACATAAGAGTGGACACTCTTGGGGCTGAGAGGTTCGGTGAGGTTGGGTGAGCCAACGCAGACCCTTTCAAGTAATACTGCATGGTACCCATCCCATGGGTCCCAAATCTCCAGGTTCAAGGGCATCTTCCTACGTCGAAAACAGGCATGAGAAACCCAGAAGATGGTACACCGTGTGATCGGGAAAGGTTTCTAAAACGCACCACATTTCTCATCTCCTTTGCTCGGGTTCGCCATTCCAGCCGATTTACTAGCCATCTCCCTCCTTGGAGAATCAGCACCTTTAACCTCCTGTTCCGTACAGGTTGCAATTTGTCCTGAGGATGAACGGGAAGAGGGGGAACCAATGAGAGACTAGCTCTAGGTGTTGGGACAGGCACAGGTCACTCTATTTTCCCATCAGGAAGAAGAATTAAGCACAAGCTCAGCCTGCCCCCCAGAACCAGAAGAGGGCCTGAAGCAATCCTGCGCTTTTGCGGCCAGCTCCCAAAAAAGCGAGTTGAAAAATGGAGCTCAGGGGCACTGCAATTCACAAACCTGCACAGTTTTAAATGATACCTCTCGTCCACAAATATACTAAGGGAAGGCAACGAAGAGGCTTTGAAAGCAAGGCAGAATTGCAGGAAACAGATTTCAGGAGGTAGATTCGAATCGCCTTGAAAGCACATGAAAAGCGGCAAAACGTGGACAATGATGCCCTTGGCCAAAAAGGGCGTATGCGTTTTTTCCTGAATATATTCAGGAAAAAACGCATACGCCCTTTTTGGCCAACCAAGCAACCTGGAAAGGCCAATCAGCGCTCCAAAGAAGTCTCGCTTCCCAGCGGGCAAAAGGGCCATGCGGAAAAAAGTGTCCAAACCAGAAATGCAGGACCGGCCATGGAGAAATGGGAGCCTTGCTACGCTGATGGGTGGGATGTAAATTGCCAACAGCCACTCTGGAGAAGTGTACGGTGTGTTCTGAAACATCTAAAAAACACAGCTTGGAGAGCATAGGGCACTTCCACTCATGGGCGTATAAATTGGGAAAACTAAAAATCAGCAAGACACAGGCACCCCAAAGTTTAGGGCTGCTCTGTTGACAAGAACCCCCACTTCATTACAACTTAAATATCCTAGGAAAGCGAAAAATGGATAAAGAAGTTGTGGTCCTCATGTACAATGGAATATCACTCAGCCATGAAATCCACGTCATAAGGCTAGTAGCAGCACGATGAGTGGATTTAGGTACGACGATTCTAAGTGAAATAAGTCACACAGAAAAAGACACTTATCATAAGATATCACTTAGAGAGGGAATGTAAAAACCGCTACACTTGAACTGAATTACAAAACAGAACAGAGTCACACGTTTAGGAAACACACTATGGCTGCTGAACGGGAAAGGTGAGGTGGGGTGATGCATAAAACAAGGGTTTCAAATTAGCTCCGATACCGTTCCATAAACCCAATATGTAAGAGACAAGACCTATTCCTTTTTCAGTGAACTGGACTCAACACCCCCTATTCACCGCACAAGAATATATCTGACTAGTAAGAATCTTCAAACCTATGTATTGATATCTCTCCGTAAGTGAGTCAAGGGGGTGTAAAGCGGCATAAACACAGCCGTGAAAAGCAGCTAAACCCCAATATAAAAATAAATTACTTTTCAAAACCCGTGAAACAAAGACAGTGAAAGAGAGAGAAATTCTTACAAAATTCGTTCAGGGGCTGTGATGCAACCTGGATTGACCATATCTAGACCCACAGCTGATTGAGACATAAGGGTGGACACTCTTGGGGCTGAGAGGTTCGGTGAGGTTGGGTGAGCCAACGCAGACCCTTTCAAGTAATACTGCATGGTACCCATCCCATGGGTCCCAAATCTCCAGGTTCAAGGGCATCTTCCTACGTCGAAAACAGGCATGAGAAACCCAGAAGATGGTACACCGTGTGATCGGGAAAGGTTTCTAAAACGCACCACATTTCTCATCTCCTTTGCTCGGGTTCGCCATTCCAGCCGATTTACTAGCCATCTCCCTCCTTGGAGAATCAGCACCTTTAACCTCCTGTTCCGTACAGGTTGCAATTTGTCCTGAGGATGAACGGGAAGAGGGGGAACCAATGAGAGACTAGCTCTAGGTGTTGGGACAGGCACAGGTCACTCTATTTTCCCATCAGGAAGAAGAATTAAGCACAAGGTCAGCCTGCCCCCCAGAACCAGAAGAGGGCCTGAAGCAATCCTGCGCTTTTGCGGCCAGCTCCCAAAAAAGCGAGTTGAAAAATGGAGCTCAGGGGCACTGCAATTCACAAACCTGCACAGTTTTAAATGATACCTCTCGTCCACAAATATACTAAGGGAAGGCAACGAAGAGGCTTTGAAAGCAAGGCAGAATTGCAGGAAACAGATTTCAGGAGGTAGATTCGAATCGCCTTGAAAGCACATGAAAAGCGGCAAAACGTGGACAATGATGCCCTTGGCCAAAAAGGGCGTATGCGTTTGTTCCTGAATATATTCAGGAAAAAACGCATACGCCCTTTTTGGCCAACCAAGCAACCTGGAAAGGCCAATCAGCGCTCCAAAGAAGTCTCGCTTCCCAGCGGGCAAAAGGGCCATGCGGAAAAAAGTGTCCAAACCAGAAATGCAGGACCGGCCATGGAGAAATGGGAGCCTTGCTACGCTGATGGGTGGGATGTAAATTGCCAACAGCCACTCTGGAGAAGTGTACGGTGTGTTCTGAAACATCTAAAAAACACAGCTTGGAGAGCATAGGGCACTTCCACTCATGGGCGTATAAATTGGGAAAACTAAAAATCAGCAAGACACAGGCACCCCAAAGTTTAGGGCTGCTCTGTTGACAAGAACCCCCACTTCATTACACCTTAAATATCCTAGGAAAGAGAAAAATGGATAAAGAAGTTGTGGTCCTCATGTACAATGGAATATCACTCAGCCATGAAATCAACGTCATAAGGCTAGTAGCAGCACGATGAGTGGATTTAGGTACGACGATTCTAAGTGAAATAAGTCACACAGAAAAAGACACTTATCATAAGATATCACTTAGAGAGGGAATGTAAAAACCGCTACACTTGAACTGAATTACAAAACAGAACAGAGTCACACGTTTAGAAAACACACTATGGCTGCTGAACGGGAAAGGTGAGGTGGGGTGATGCATAAAACAAGGGTTTCAAATTAGCTCCGATACCGTTCCATAAACCCAATATGTAAGAGACAAGACCTATTCCTTTTTCAGTGAACTGGACTCAACACCCCCTATTCACCGCACAAGAATATATCTGACTAGTAAGAATCTTCAAACCTATGTATTGATATCTCTCCGTAAGTGAGTCAAGGGGGTGTAAAGCGGCATAAACACAGCCGTGAAAAGCAGCTAAACCCCATTATAAAAATAAATTACTTTTCAAAACCCGTGAAACAAAGACAGTGAAAGAGAGAGAAATTCTTACAAAATTCGTTCAGGGGCTGTGATGCAACCTGGATTGACCATATCTAGACCCACAGCTGATTGAGACATAAGGGTGGACACTCTTGGGGCTGAGAGGTTCGGTGAGGTTGGGTGAGCCAACGCAGACCCTTTCAAGTAATACTGCATGGTACCCATCCCATGGGTCCCAAATCTCCAGGTTCAAGGGCATCTTCCTACGTCGAAAACAGGCATGAGAAACCCAGATGATGGTACACCGTGTGATCCGGAAAGGTTTCTAAAACGCACCTCATTTCTCATCTCCTTTGCTCGGGTTCGCCATTCCAGCCGATTTACTAGCCATCTCCCTCCTTGGAGAATCAGCACCTTTAACCTCCTGTTCCGTACAGGTTGCAATTTGTCCTGAGGATGAACGGGAAGAGGGGGAACCAATGAGAGACTAGCTCTAGGTGTTGGGACAGGCACAGGTCACTCTATTTTCCCATCAGGAAGAAGAATTAAGCACAAGCTCAGCCTGCCCCCCAGAACCAGAAGAGGGCCTGAAGCAATCCTGCGCTTTTGCGGCCAGCTCCCAAAAAAGCGAGTTGAAAAATGGAGCTCAGGGGCACTGCAATTCACAAACCTGCAGAGTTTTAAATGATACCTCTCGTCCACAAATATACTAAGGGAAGGCAACGAAGAGGCTTTGAAAGCAAGGCAGAATTGCAGGAAACAGATTTCAGGAGGTAGATTCGAATCGCCTTGAAAGCACATGAAAAGCGGCAAAACGTGGACAATGATGCCCTTGGCCAAAAAGGGCGTATGCGTTTGTTCCTGAATATATTCAGGAAAAAACGCATACGCCCTTTTTGGCCAACCAAGCAACCTGGAAAGGCCAATCAGCGCTCCAAAGAAGTCTCGCTTCCCAGCGGGCAAAAGGGCCATGCGGAAAAAAGTGTCCAAACCAGAAATGCAGGACCGGCCATGGAGAAATGGGAGCCTTGCTACGCTGATGGGTGGGATGTAAATTGCCAACAGCCACTCTGGAGAAGTGTACGGTGTGTTCTGAAACATCTAAAAAACACAGCTTGGAGAGCATAGGGCACTTCCACTCATGGGCGTATAAATTGGGAAAACTAAAAATCAGCAAGACACAGGCACCCCAAAGTTTAGGGCTGCTCTGTTGACAAGAACCCCCACTTCATTACACCTTAAATATCCTAGGAAAGCGAAAAATGGATAAAGAAGTTGTGGTCCTCATGTACAATGGAATATCACTCAGCCATGAAATCCACGTCATAAGGCTAGTAGCAGCACGATGAGTGGATTTAGGTACGACGATTCTAAGTGAAATAAGTCACACAGAAAAAGACACTTATCATAAGATATCACTTAGAGAGGGAATGTAAAAACCGCTACACTTGAACTGAATTACAAAACAGAACAGAGTCACACGTTTAGGAAACACACTATGGCTGCTGAACGGGAAAGGTGAGGTGGGGTGATGCATAAAACAAGGGTTTCAAATTAGCTCCGATACCGTTCCATAAACCCAATATGTAAGAGACAAGACCTATTCCTTTTTCAGTGAACTGGACTCAACACCCCGTATTCACCGCACAAGAATATATCTGACTAGTAAGAATCTTCAAACCTATGTATTGATATCTCTCCGTAAGTGAGTCAAGGGGGTGTAAAGCGGCATAAACACAGCCGTGAAAAGCAGCTAAACCCCATTATAAAAATAAATTACTTTTCAAAACCCGTGAAACAAAGACAGTGAAAGAGAGAGAAATTCTTACAAAATTCGTTCAGGGGCTGTGATGCAACCTGGATTGACCATATCTAGACCCACAGCTGATTGAGACATAAGGGTGGACACTCTTGGGGCTGAGAGGTTCGGTGAGGTTGGGTGAACCAACGCAGACCCTTTCAAGTAATACTGCATGGTACCCATCCCATGGGTCCCAAATCTCCAGGTTCAAGGGCATCTTCCTACGTCGAAAACAGGCATGAGAAACCCAGAAGATGGTACACCGTGTGATCGGGAAAGGTTTCTAAAGCGCACCACATTTCTCATCTCCTTTGCTCGGGTTCGCCATTCCAGCCGATTTACTAGCCATCTCCCTCCTTGGAGAATCAGCACCTTTAACCTCCTGTTCCGTACAGGTTGCAATTTGTCCTGAGGATGAACGGGAAGAGGGGGAACCAATGAGAGACTAGCTCTAGGTGTTGGGACAGGCACAGGTCACTCTATTTTCCCATCAGGAAGAAGAATTAAGCACAAGCTCAGCCTGCCCCCCAGAACCAGAAGAGGGCCTGAAGCAATCCTGCGCTTTTGCGGCCAGCTCCCAAAAAAGCGAGTTGAAAAATGGAGCTCAGGGGCACTGCAATTCACAAACCTGCAGAGTTTTAAATGATACCTCTCGTCCACAAATATACTAAGGGAAGGCAACGAAGAGGCTTTGAAAGCAAGGCAGAATTGCAGGAAACAGATTTCAGGAGGTAGATTCGAATCGCCCTGAAAGCACAAGAAAAGCGGCAAAACGTGGACAATGATGCCCTTGGCCAAAAAGGGCGTATGCGTTTTTTCCTGAATATATTCAGGAAAAAACGCATACGCCCTTTTTGGCCAACCAAGCAACCTGGAAAGGCCAATCAGCGCTCCAAAGAAGTCTCGCTTCCCAGCGGGCAAAAGGGCCATGCGGAAAAAAGTGTCCAAACCAGAAATGCAGGACCGGCCATGGAGAAATGGGAGCCTTGCTACGCTGATGGGTGGGATGTAAATTGCCAACAGCCACTCTGGAGAAGTGTACGGTGTGTTCTGAAACATCTAAAAAACACAGCTTGGAGAGCATAGGGCACTTCCACTCATGGGCATATAAATTGGGAAAACTAAAAATCAGCAAGACACAGGCACCCCAAAGTTTAGGGCTGCTCTGTTGACAAGAACCCCCACTTCATTACACCTTAAATATCCTAGGAAAGCGAAAAATGGATAAAGAAGTTGTGGTCCTCATGTACAATGGTATATCACTCAGCCATGAAATCAACGTCATAAGGCTAGTAGCAGCACGATGAGTGGATTTAGGTACGACGATTCTAAGTGAAATAAGTCACACAGAAAAAGACACTTATCATAAGATATCACTTAGAGAGGGAATGTAAAAACCGCTACACTTGAACTGAATTACAAAACAGAACAGAGTCACACGTTTAGGAAACACACTATGGCTGCTGAACGGGAAAGGTGAGGTGGGGTGATGCATAAAACAAGGGTTTCAAATTAGCTCCGATACCGTTCCATAAACCCAATATGTAAGAGACAAGACCTATTCCTTTTTCAGTGAACTGGACTCAACACCCCGTATTCACCGCACAAGAATATATCTGACTAGTAAGAATCTTCAAACCTATGTATTGATATCTCTCCGTAAGTGAGTCAAGGGGGTGTAAAGCGGCATAAACACAGCCGTGAAAAGCAGCTAAACCCCATTATAAAAATAAATTACTTTTCAAAACCCGTGAAACAAAGACAGTGAAAGAGAGAGAAATTCTTACAAAATTCGTTCAGGGGCTGTGATGCAACCTGGATTGACCATATCTAGACCCACAGCTGATTGAGACATAAGGGTGGACACTCTTGGGGCTGAGAGGTTCGGTGAGGTTGGGTGAGCCAACGCAGACCCTTTCAAGTAATACTGCATGGTACCCATCCCATGGGTCCCAAATCTCCAGGTTCAAGGGCATCTTCCTACGTCGAAAACAGGCATGAGAAACCCAGAAGATGGTACACCGTGTGATCGGGAAAGGTTTCTAAAACGCACCTCATTTCTCATCTCCTTTGCTCGGGTTCGCCATTCCAGCCGATTTACTAGCCATCTCCCTCCTTGGAGAATCAGCACCTTTAACCTCCTGTTCCGTACAGGTTGCAATTTGTCCTGAGGATGAACGGGAAGAGGGGGAACCAATGAGAGACTAGCTCTAGGTGTTGGGACAGGCACAGGTCACTCTATTTTCCCATCAGGAAGAAGAATTAAGCACAAGCTCAGCCTGCCCCCCAGAACCAGAAGAGGGCCTGAAGCAATCCTGCGCTTTTGCGGCCAGCTCCCAAAAAAGCGAGTTGAAAAATGGAGCTCAGGGGCACTGCAATTCACAAACCTGCAGAGTTTTAAATGATACCTCTCGTCCACAAATATACTAAGGGAAGGCAACGAAGAGGCTTTGAAAGCAAGGCAGAATTGCAGGAAACAGATTTCAGGAGGTAGATTCGAATCGCCTTGAAAGCACATGAAAAGCGGCAAAACGTGGACAATGATGCCCTTGGCCAAAAAGGGCGTATGCGTTTGTTCCTGAATATATTCAGGAAAAAACGCATACGCCCTTTTTGGCCAACCAAGCAACCTGGAAAGGCCAATCAGCGCTCCAAAGAAGTCTCGCTTCCCAGCGGGCAAAAGGGCCATGCGGAAAAAAGTGTCCAAACCAGAAATGCAGGACCGGCCATGGAGAAATGGGAGCCTTGCTACGCTGATGGGTGGGATGTAAATTGCCAACAGCCACTCTGGAGAAGTGTACGGTGTGTTCTGAAACATCTAAAAAACACAGCTTGGAGAGCATAGGGCACTTCCACTCATGGGCGTATAAATTGGGAAAACTAAAAATCAGCAAGACACAGGCACCCCAAAGTTTAGGGCTGCTCTGTTGACAAGAACCCCCACTTCATTACACCTTAAATATCCTAGGAAAGCGAAAAATGGATAAAGAAGTTGTGGTCCTCATGTACAATGGAATAGCACTCAGCCATGAAATCAACGTCATAAGGCTAGTAGCAGCACGATGAGTGGATTTAGGTACGACGATTCTAAGTGAAATAAGTCACACAGAAAAAGACACTTATCATAAGATATCACTTAGAGAGGGAATGTAAAAACCGCTACACTTGAACTGAATTACAAAACAGAACAGAGTCACACGTTTAGAAAACACACTATGGCTGCTGAACGGGAAAGGTGAGGTGGGGTGATGCATAAAACAAGGGTTTCCAATTAGCTCCGATACCGTTCCATAAACCCAATATGTAAGAGACAAGACCTATTCCTTTTTCAGTGAACTGGACTCAACACCCCCTATTCACCGCACAAGAATATATCTGACTAGTAAGAATCTTCAAACCTATGTATTGATATCTCTCCGTAAGTGAGTCAAGGGGGTGTAAAGCGGCAAAAACACAGCCGTGAAAAGCAGCTAAACCCCATTATAAAAATAAATTACTTTTCAAAACCCGTGAAACAAAGACAGTGAAAGAGAGAGAAATTCTTACAAAATTCGTTCAGGGGCTGTGATGCAACCTGGATTGACCATATCTAGACCCACAGCTGATTGAGACATAAGGGTGGACACTCTTGGGGCTGAGAGGTTCGGTGAGGTTGGGTGAGCCAACGCAGACCCTTTCAAGTAATACTGCATGGTACCCATCCCATGGGTCCCAAATCTCCAGGTTCAAGGGCATCTTCCTACGTCGAAAACAGGCATGAGAAACCCAGAAGATGGTACACCGTGTGATCGGGAAAGGTTTCTAAAACGCACCTCATTTCTCATCTCCTTTGCTCGGGTTCGCCATTCCAGCCGATTTACTAGCCATCTCCCTCCTTGGAGAATCAGCACCTTTAACCTCCTGTTCCGTACAGGTTGCAATTTGTCCTGAGGATGAACGGGAAGAGGGGGAACCAATGAGAGACTAGCTCTAGGTGTTGGGACAGGCACAGGTCACTCTATTTTCCCATCAGGAAGAAGAATCAAGCACAAGCTCAGCCTGCCCCCCAGAACCAGAAGAGGGCCTGAAGCAATCCTGCGCTTTTGCGGCCAGCTCCCAAAAAAGCGAGTTGAAAAATGGAGCTCAGGGGCACTGCAATTCACAAACCTGCAGAGTTTTAAATGATACCTCTCGTCCACAAATATACTAAGGGAAGGCAACGAAGAGGCTTTGAAAGCAAGGCAGAATTGCAGGAAACAGATTTCAGGAGGTAGATTCGAATCGCCCTGAAAGCACAAGAAAAGCGGCAAAACGTGGACAATGATGCCCTTGGCCAAAAAGGGCGTATGCGTTTTTTCCTGAATATATTCAGGAAAAAACGCATACGCCCTTTTTGGCCAAACAAGCAACCTGGAAAGGCCAATCAGTGCTCCAAAGAAGTCTCGCTTCCCAGCGGGCAAAAGGGCCATGCGGAAAAAAGTGTCCAAACCAGAAATGCAGGACCGGCCATGGAGAAATGGGAGCCTTGCTACGCTGATGGGTGGGATGTAAATTGCCAACAGCCACTCTGGAGAAGTGTACGGTGTGTTCTGAAACATCTAAAAAACACAGCTTGGAGAGGATAGGGCACTTCCACTCATGGGCGTATAAATTGGGAAAACTAAAAATCAGCAAGACACAGGCACCCCAAAGTTTAGGGCTGCTCTGTTGACAAGAACCCCCACTTCATTACACCTTAAATATCCTAGGAAAGCGAAAAATGGATAAAGAAGTTGTGGTCCTCATGTACAATGGAATATCACTCAGCCATGAAATCAACGTCATAAGGCTAGTAGCAGCACGATGAGTGGATTTAGGTACGACGATTCTAAGTGAAATAAGTCACACAGAAAAAGACACTTATCATAAGATATCACTTAGAGAGGGAATGTAAAAACCGCTACACTTGAACTGAATTACAAAACAGAACAGAGTCACACGTTTAGGAAACACACTATGGCTGCTGAACGGGAAAGGTGAGGTGGGGTGATGCATAAAACAAGGGTTTCAAATTAGCTCCGATACCGTTCCATAAACCCAATATGTAAGAGACAAGACCTATTCCTTTTTCAGTGAACTGGACTCAACACCCCCTATTCACTGCACAAGAATATATCTGACTAGTAAGAATCTTCAAACCTATGTATTGATATCTCTCCGTAAGTGAGTCAAGGGGGTGTAAAGCGGCAAAAACACAGCCGTGAAAAGCAGCTAAACCCCATTATAAAAATAAATTACTTTTCAAAACCCGTGAAACAAAGACAGTGAAAGAGAGAGAAATTCTTACAAAATTCGTTCAGGGGCTGTGATGCAACCTGGATTGACCATATCTAGACCCACAGCTGATTGAGACATAAGGGTGGACACTCTTGGGGCTGAGAGGTTCGGTGAGGTTGGGTGAGCCAACGCAGACCCTTTCAAGTAATACTGCATGGTACCCATCCCATGGGTCCCAAATCTCCAGGTTCAAGGGCATCTTCCTACGTCGAAAACAGGCATGAGAAACCCAGAAGATGGTACACCGTGTGATCGGGAAAGGTTTCTAAAACGCACCTCATTTCTCATCTCCTTTGCTCGGGTTCGCCATTCCAGCCGATTTACTAGCCATCTCCCTCCTTGGAGAATCAGCACCTTTAACCTCCTGTTCCGTACAGGTTGCAGTTTGTCCTGAGGATGAACGGGAAGAGGGGGAACCAATGAGAGACTAGCTCTAGGTGTTGGGACAGGCACAGGTCACTCTATTTTCCCATCAGGAAGAAGAATCAAGCACAAGCTCAGCCTGCCCCCCAGAACCAGAAGAGGGCCTGAAGCAATCCTGCGCTTTTGCGGCCAGCTCCCAAAAAAGCGAGTTGAAAAATGGAGCTCAGGGGCACTGCAATTCACAAACCTGCAGAGTTTTAAATGATACCTCTCGTCCACAAATATATTAAGGGAAGGCAACGAAGAGGCTTTGAAAGCAAGGCAGAATTGCAGGAAACAGATTTCAGGAGGTAGATTCGAATCGCCCTGAAAGCACAAGAAAAGCGGCAAAACGTGGACAATGATGCCCTTGGCCAAAAAGGGCGTATGCGTTTTTTCCTGAATATATTCAGGAAAAAACGCATACGCCCTTTTTGGCCAAACAAGCAACCTGGAAAGGCCAATCAGTGCTCCAAAGAAGTCTCGCTTCCCAGCGGGCAAAAGGGCCATGCGGAAAAAAGTGTCCAAACCAGAAATGCAGGACCGGCCATGGAGAAATGGGAGCCTTGCTACGCTGATGGGTGGGATGTAAATTGCCAACAGCCACTCTGGAGAAGTGTACGGTGTGTTCTGAAACATCTAAAAAACACAGCTTGGAGAGGATAGGGCACTTCCACTCATGGGCGTATAAATTGGGAAAACTAAAAATCAGCAAGACACAGGCACCCCAAAGTTTAGGGCTGCTCTGTTGACAAGAACCCCCACTTCATTACACCTTAAATATCCTAGGAAAGCGAAAAATGGATAAAGAAGTTGTGGTCCTCATGTACAATGGAATATCACTCAGCCATGAAATCAACGTCATAAGGCTAGTAGCAGCACGATGAGTGGATTTAGGTACGACGATTCTAAGTGAAATAAGTCACACAGAAAAAGACACTTATCATAAGATATCACTTAGAGAGGGAATGTAAAAACCGCTACACTTGAACTGAATTACAAAACAGAACAGAGTCACACGTTTAGGAAACACACTATGGCTGCTGAACGGGAAAGGTGAGGTGGGGTGATGCATAAAACAAGGGTTTCAAATTAGCTCCGATACCGTTCCATAAACCCAATATGTAAGAGACAAGACCTATTCCTTTTTCAGTGAACTGGACTCAACACCCCCTATTCACCGCACAAGAATATATCTGACTAGTAAGAATCTTCAAACCTATGTATTGATATCTCTCCGTAAGTGAGTCAAGGGGGTGTAAAGCGGCATAAACACAGCCGTGAAAAGCAGCTAAACCCCATTATAAAAATAAATTACTTTTCAAAACCCGTGAAACAAAGACAGTGAAAGAGAGAGAAATTCTTACAAAATTCGTTCAGGGGCTGTGATGCAACCTGGATTGACCATATCTAGACCCACAGCTGATTGAGACATAAGGGTGGACACTCTTGGGGCTGAGAGGTTCGGTGAGGTTGGGTGAGCCAACGCAGACCCTTTCAAGTAATACTGCATGGTACCCATCCCATGGGTCCCAAATCTCCAGGTTCAAGGGCATCTTCCTACGTCGAAAACAGGCATGAGAAACCCAGAAGATGGTACATCGTGTGATCCGGAAAGGTTTCTAAAACGCACCTCATTTCTCATCTCCTTTGCTCGGGTTCGCCATTCCAGCCGATTTACTAGCCATCTCCCTCCTTGGAGAATCAGCACCTTTAACCTCCTGTTCCGTACAGGTTGCAATTTGTCCTGAGGATGAACGGGAAGAGGGGGAACCAATGAGAGACTAGCTCTAGGTGTTGGGACAGGCACAGGTCACTCTATTTTCCCATCAGGAAGAAGAATTAAGCACAAGCTCAGCCTGCCCCCCAGAACCAGAAGAGGGCCTGAAGCAATCCTGCGCTTTTGCGGCCAGCTCCCAAAAAAGCGAGTTGAAAAATGGAGCTCAGGGGCACTGCAATTCACAAACCTGCAGAGTTTTAAATGATACCTCTCGTCCACAAATATATTAAGGGAAGGCAACGAAGAGGCTTTGAAAGCAAGGCAGAATTGCAGGAAACAGATTTCAGGAGGTAGATTCGAATCGCCTTGAAAGCACATGAAAAGCGGCAAAACGTGGACAATGATGCCCTTGGCCAAAAAGGGCGTATGCGTTTTTTCCTGAATATATTCAGGAAAAAACGCATACGCCCTTTTTGGCCAACCAAGCAACCTGGAAAGGCCAATCAGTGCTCCAAAGAAGTCTCGCTTCCCAGCGGGCAAAAGGGCCATGCGGAAAAAAGTGTCCAAACCAGAAATGCAGGACCGGCCATGGAGAAATGGGAGCCTTGCTACGCTGATGGGTGGGATGTAAATTGCCAACAGCCACTCTGGAGAAGTGTACGGTGTGTTCTGAAACATCTAAAAAACACAGCTTGGAGAGCATAGGGCACTTCCACTCATGGGCGTATAAATTGGGAAAACTAAAAATCAGCAAGACACAGGCACCCCAAAGTTTAGGGCTGCTCTGTTGACAAGAACCCCCACTTCATTACAACTTAAATATCCTAGGAAAGCGAAAAATGGATAAAGAAGTTGTGGTCCTCATGTACAATGGAATATCACTCAGCCATGAAATCCACGTCATAAGGCTAGTAGCAGCACGATGAGTGGATTTAGGTACGACGATTCTAAGTGAAATAAGTCACACAGAAAAAGACACTTATCATAAGATATCACTTAGAGAGGGAATGTAAAAACCGCTACACTTGAACTGAATTACAAAACAGAACAGAGTCACACGTTTAGGAAACACACTATGGCTGCTGAACGGGAAAGGTGAGGTGGGGTGATGCATAAAACAAGGGTTTCAAATTAGCTCCGATACCGTTCCATAAACCCAATATGTAAGAGACAAGACCTATTCCTTTTTCAGTGAACTGGACTCAACACCCCCTATTCACCGCACAAGAATATATCTGACTAGTAAGAATCTTCAAACCTATGTATTGATATCTCTCCGTAAGTGAGTCAAGGGGGTGTAAAGCGGCATAAACACAGCCGTGAAAAGCAGCTAAACCCCAATATAAAAATAAATTACTTTTCAAAACCCGTGAAACAAAGACAGTGAAAGAGAGAGAAATTCTTACAAAATTCGTTCAGGGGCTGTGATGCAACCTGGATTGACCATATCTAGACCCACAGCTGATTGAGACATAAGGGTGGACACTCTTGGGGCTGAGAGGTTCGGTGAGGTTGGGTGAGCCAACGCAGACCCTTTCAAGTAATACTGCATGGTACCCATCCCATGGGTCCCAAATCTCCAGGTTCAAGGGCATCTTCCTACGTCGAAAACAGGCATGAGAAACCCAGAAGATGGTACACCGTGTGATCGGGAAATGTTTCTAAAACGCACCACATTTCTCATCTCCTTTGCTCGGGTTCGCCATTCCAGCCGATTTACTAGCCATCTCCCTCCTTGGAGAATCAGCACCTTTAACCTCCTGTTCCGTACAGGTTGCAATTTGTCCTGAGGATGAACGGGAAGAGGGGGAACCAATGAGAGACTAGCTCTAGGTGTTGGGACAGGCACAGGTCACTCTATTTTCCCATCAGGAAGAAGAATTAAGCACAAGCTCAGCCTGCCCCCCAGAACCAGAAGAGGGCCTGAAGCAATCCTGCGCTTTTGCGGCCAGCTCCCAAAAAAGCGAGTTGAAAAATGGAGCTCAGGGGCACTGCAATTCACAAACCTGCACAGTTTTAAATGATACCTCTCGTCCACAAATATACTAAGGGAAGGCAACGAAGAGGCTTTGAAAGCAAGGCAGAATTGCAGGAAACAGATTTCAGGAGGTAGATTCGAATCGCCTTGAAAGCACATGAAAAGCGGCAAAACGTGGACAATGATGCCCTTGGCCAAAAAGGGCGTATGCGTTTTTTCCTGAATATATTCAGGAAAAAACGCATACGCCCTTTTTGGCCAACCAAGCAACCTGGAAAGGCCAATCAGCGCTCCAAAGAAGTCTCGCTTCCCAGCGGGCAAAAGGGCCATGCGGAAAAAAGTGTCCAAACCAGAAATGCAGGACCGGCCATGGAGAAATGGGAGCCTTGCTACGCTGATGGGTGGGATGTAAATTGCCAACAGCCACTCTGGAGAAGTGTACGGTGTGTTCTGAAACATCTAAAAAACACAGCTTGGAGAGCATAGGGCACTTCCACTCATGGGCGTATAAATTGGGAAAACTAAAAATCAGCAAGACACAGGCACCCCAAAGTTTAGGGCTGCTCTGTTGACAAGAACCCCCACTTCATTACACCTTAAATATCCTAGGAAAGCGAAAAATGGATAAAGAAGTTGTGGTCCTCATGTACAATGGAATAGCACTCAGCCATGAAATCAACGTCATAAGGCTAGTAGCAGCACGATGAGTGGATTTAGGTACGACGATTCTAAGTGAAATAAGTCACACAGAAAAAGACACTTATCATAAGATATCACTTAGAGAGGGAATGTAAAAACCGCTACACTTGAACTGAATTACAAAACAGAACAGAGTCACACGTTTAGAAAACACACTATGGCTGCTGAACGGGAAAGGTGAGGTGGGGTGATGCATAAAACAAGGGTTTCCAATTAGCTCCGATACCGTTCCATAAACCCAATATGTAAGAGACAAGACCTATTCCTTTTTCAGTGAACTGGACTCAACACCCCCTATTCACCGCACAAGAATATATCTGACTAGTAAGAATCTTCAAACCTATGTATTGATATCTCTCCGTAAGTGAGTCAAGGGGGTGTAAAGCGGCAAAAACACAGCCGTGAAAAGCAGCTAAACCCCATTATAAAAATAAATTACTTTTCAAAACCCGTGAAACAAAGACAGTGAAAGAGAGAGAAATTCTTACAAAATTCGTTCAGGGGCTGTGATGCAACCTGGATTGACCATATCTAGACCCACAGCTGATTGAGACATAAGGGTGGACACTCTTGGGGCTGAGAGGTTCGGTGAGGTTGGGTGAGCCAACGCAGACCCTTTCAAGTAATACTGCATGGTACCCATCCCATGGGTCCCAAATCTCCAGGTTCAAGGGCATCTTCCTACGTCGAAAACAGGCATGAGAAACCCAGAAGATGGTACACCGTGTGATCGGGAAAGGTTTCTAAAACGCACCTCATTTCTCATCTCCTTTGCTCGGGTTCGCCATTCCAGCCGATTTACTAGCCATCTCCCTCCTTGGAGAATCAGCACCTTTAACCTCCTGTTCCGTACAGGTTGCAATTTGTCCTGAGGATGAACGGGAAGAGGGGGAACCAATGAGAGACTAGCTCTAGGTGTTGGGACAGGCACAGGTCACTCTATTTTCCCATCAGGAAGAAGAATTAAGCACAAGCTCAGCCTGCCCCCCAGAACCAGAAGAGGGCCTGAAGCAATCCTGCGCTTTTGCGGCCAGCTCCCAAAAAAGCGAGTTGAAAAATGGAGCTCAGGGGCACTGCAATTCACAAACCTGCAGAGTTTTAAATGATACCTCTCGTCCACAAATATACTAAGGGAAGGCAACGAAGAGGCTTTGAAAGCAAGGCAGAATTGCAGGAAACAGATTTCAGGAGGTAGATTCGAATCGCCCTGAAAGCACAAGAAAAGCGGCAAAACGTGGACAATGATGCCCTTGGCCAAAAAGGGCGTATGCGTTTTTTCCTGAATATATTCAGGAAAAAACGCATACGCCCTTTTTGGCCAAACAAGCAACCTGGAAAGGCCAATCAGTGCTCCAAAGAAGTCTCGCTTCCCAGCGGGCAAAAGGGCCATGCGGAAAAAAGTGTCCAAACCAGAAATGCAGGACCGGCCATGGAGAAATGGGAGCCTTGCTACGCTGATGGGTGGGATGTAAATTGCCAACAGCCACTCTGGAGAAGTGTACGGTGTGTTCTGAAACATCTAAAAAACACAGCTTGGAGAGGATAGGGCACTTCCACTCATGGGCGTATAAATTGGGAAAACTAAAAATCAGCAAGACACAGGCACCCCAAAGTTTAGGGCTGCTCTGTTGACAAGAACCCCCACTTCATTACACCTTAAATATCCTAGGAAAGCGAAAAATGGATAAAGAAGTTGTGGTCCTCATGTACAATGGAATATCACTCAGCCATGAAATCAACGTCATAAGGCTAGTAGCAGCACGATGAGTGGATTTAGGTACGACGATTCTAAGTGAAATAAGTCACACAGAAAAAGACACTTATCATAAGATATCACTTAGAGAGGGAATGTAAAAACCGCTACACTTGAACTGAATTACAAAACAGAACAGAGTCACACGTTTAGGAAACACACTATGGCTGCTGAACGGGAAAGGTGAGGTGGGGTGATGCATAAAACAAGGGTTTCAAATTAGCTCCGATACCGTTCCATAAACCCAATATGTAAGAGACAAGACCTATTCCTTTTTCAGTGAACTGGACTCAACACCCCCTATTCACCGCACAAGAATATATCTGACTAGTAAGAATCTTCAAACCTATGTATTGATATCTCTCCGTAAGTGAGTCAAGGGGGTGTAAAGCGGCAAAAACACAGCCGTGAAAAGCAGCTAAACCCCATTATAAAAATAAATTACTTTTCAAAACCCGTGAAACAAAGACAGTGAAAGAGAGAGAAATTCTTACAAAATTCGTTCAGGGGCTGTGATGCAACCTGGATTGACCATATCTAGACCCACAGCTGATTGAGACATAAGGGTGGACACTCTTGGGGCTGAGAGGTTCGGTGAGGTTGGGTGAGCCAACGCAGACCCTTTCAAGTAATACTGCATGGTACCCATCCCATGGGTCCCAAATCTCCAGGTTCAAGGGCATCTTCCTACGTCGAAAACAGGCATGAGAAACCCAGAAGATGGTACACCGTGTGATCGGGAAAGGTTTCTAAAACGCACCTCATTTCTCATCTCCTTTGCTCGGGTTCGCCATTCCAGCCGATTTACTAGCCATCTCCCTCCTTGGAGAATCAGCACCTTTAACCTCCTGTTCCGTACAGGTTGCAGTTTGTCCTGAGGATGAACGGGAAGAGGGGGAACCAATGAGAGACTAGCTCTAGGTGTTGGGACAGGCACAGGTCACTCTATTTTCCCATCAGGAAGAAGAATCAAGCACAAGCTCAGCCTGCCCCCCAGAACCAGAAGAGGGCCTGAAGCAATCCTGCGCTTTTGCGGCCAGCTCCCAAAAAAGCGAGTTGAAAAATGGAGCTCAGGGGCACTGCAATTCACAAACCTGCAGAGTTTTAAATGATACCTCTCGTCCACAAATATACTAAGGGAAGGCAACGAAGAGGCTTTGAAAGCAAGGCAGAATTGCAGGAAACAGATTTCAGGAGGTAGATTCGAATCGCCCTGAAAGCACAAGAAAAGCGGCAAAACGTGGACAATGATGCCCTTGGCCAAAAAGGGCGTATGCGTTTTTTCCTGAATATATTCAGGAAAAAACGCATACGCCCTTTTTGGCCAACCAAGCAACCTGGAAAGGCCAATCAGTGCTCCAAAGAAGTCTCGCTTCCCAGCGGGCAAAAGGGCCATGCGGAAAAAAGTGTCCAAACCAGAAATGCAGGACCGGCCATGGAGAAATGGGAGCCTTGCTACGCTGATGGGTGGGATGTAAATTGCCAACAGCCACTCTGGAGAAGTGTACGGTGTGTTCTGAAACATCTAAAAAACACAGCTTGGAGAGCATAGGGCACTTCCACTCATGGGCGTATAAATTGGGAAAACTAAAAATCAGCAAGACACAGGCACCCCAAAGTTTAGGGCTGCTCTGTTGACAAGAACCCCCACTTCATTACAACTTAAATATCCTAGGAAAGCGAAAAATGGATAAAGAAGTTGTGGTCCTCATGTACAATGGAATATCACTCAGCCATGAAATCCACGTCATAAGGCTAGTAGCAGCACGATGAGTGGATTTAGGTACGACGATTCTAAGTGAAATAAGTCACACAGAAAAAGACACTTATCATAAGATATCACTTAGAGAGGGAATGTAAAAACCGCTACACTTGAACTGAATTACAAAACAGAACAGAGTCACACGTTTAGGAAACACACTATGGCTGCTGAACGGGAAAGGTGAGGTGGGGTGATGCATAAAACAAGGGTTTCAAATTAGCTCCGATACCGTTCCATAAACCCAATATGTAAGAGACAAGACCTATTCCTTTTTCAGTGAACTGGACTCAACACCCCCTATTCACCGCACAAGAATATATCTGACTAGTAAGAATCTTCAAACCTATGTATTGATATCTCTCCGTAAGTGAGTCAAGGGGGTGTAAAGCGGCATAAACACAGCCGTGAAAAGCAGCTAAACCCCAATATAAAAATAAATTACTTTTCAAAACCCGTGAAACAAAGACAGTGAAAGAGAGAGAAATTCTTACAAAATTCGTTCAGGGGCTGTGATGCAACCTGGATTGACCATATCTAGACCCACAGCTGATTGAGACATAAGGGTGGACACTCTTGGGGCTGAGAGGTTCGGTGAGGTTGGGTGAGCCAACGCAGACCCTTTCAAGTAATACTGCATGGTACCCATCCCATGGGTCCCAAATCTCCAGGATCAAGGGCATCTTCCTACATCGAAAACAGGCATGAGAAACCCAGAAGATGGTACACCGTGTGATCGGGAAAGGTTTCTAAAACGCACCACATTTCTCATCTCCTTTGCTCGGGTTCGCCATTCCAGCCGATTTACTAGCCATCTCCCTCCTTGGAGAATCAGCACCTTTAACCTCCTGTTCCGTACAGGTTGCAATTTGTCCTGAGGATGAACGGGAAGAGGGGGAACCAATGAGAGACTAGCTCTAGGTGTTGGGACAGGCACAGGTCACTCTATTTTCCCATCAGGAAGAAGAATTAAGCACAAGCTCAGCCTGCCCCCCAGAACCAGAAGAGGGCCTGAAGCAATCCTGCGCTTTTGCGGCCAGCTCCCAAAAAAGCGAGTTGAAAAATGGAGCTCAGGGGCACTGCAATTCACAAACCTGCACAGTTTTAAATGATACCTCTCGTCCACAAATATACTAAGGGAAGGCAACGAAGAGGCTTTGAAAGCAAGGCAGAATTGCAGGAAACAGATTTCAGGAGGTAGATTCGAATCGCCTTGAAAGCACATGAAAAGCGGCAAAACGTGGACAATGATGCCCTTGGCCAAAAAGGGCGTATGCGTTTGTTCCTGAATATATTCAGGAAAAAACGCATACGCCCTTTTTGGCCAACCAAGCAACCTGGAAAGGCCAATCAGCGCTCCAAAGAAGTCTCGCTTCCCAGCGGGCAAAAGGGCCATGCGGAAAAAAGTGTCCAAACCAGAAATGCAGGACCGGCCATGGAGAAATGGGAGCCTTGCTACGCTGATGGGTGGGATGTAAATTGCCAACAGCCACTCTGGAGAAGTGTACGGTGTGTTCTGAAACATCTAAAAAACACAGCTTGGAGAGCATAGGGCACTTCCACTCATGGGCGTATAAATTGGGAAAACTAAAAATCAGCAAGACACAGGCACCCCAAAGTTTAGGGCTGCTCTGTTGACAAGAACCCCCACTTCATTACACCTTAAATATCCTAGGAAAGCGAAAAATGGATAAAGAAGTTGTGGTCCTCATGTACAATGGAATATCACTCAGCCATGAAATCAACGTCATAAGGCTAGTAGCAGCACGATGAGTGGATTTAGGTACGACGATTCTAAGTGAAATAAGTCACACAGAAAAAGACACTTATCATAAGATATCACTTAGAGAGGGAATGTAAAAACCGCTACACTTGAACTGAATTACAAAACAGAACAGAGTCACACGTTTAGAAAACACACTATGGCTGCTGAACGGGAAAGGTGAGGTGGGGTGATGCATAAAACAAGGGTTTCAAATTAGCTCCGATACCGTTCCATAAACCCAATATGTAAGAGACAAGACCTATTCCTTTTTCAGTGAACTGGACTCAACACCCCCTATTCACCGCACAAGAATATATCTGACTAGTAAGAATCTTCAAACCTATGTATTGATATCTCTCCGTAAGTGAGTCAAGGGGGTGTAAAGCGGCATAAACACAGCCGTGAAAAGCAGCTAAACCCCATTATAAAAATAAATTACTTTTCAAAACCCGTGAAACAAAGACAGTGAAAGAGAGAGAAATTCTTACAAAATTCGTTCAGGGGCTGTGATGCAACCTGGATTGACCATATCTAGACCCACAGCTGATTGAGACATAAGGGTGGACACTCTTGGGGCTGAGAGGTTCGGTGAGGTTGGGTGAGCCAACGCAGACCCTTTCAAGTAATACTGCATGGTACCCATCCCATGGGTCCCAAATCTCCAGGTTCAAGGGCATCTTCCTACGTCGAAAACAGGCATGAGAAACCCAGATGATGGTACACCGTGTGATCCGGAAAGGTTTCTAAAACGCACCTCATTTCTCATCTCCTTTGCTCGGGTTCGCCATTCCAGCCGATTTACTAGCCATCTCCCTCCTTGGAGAATCAGCACCTTTAACCTCCTGTTCCGTACAGGTTGCAATTTGTCCTGAGGATGAACGGGAAGAGGGGGAACCAATGAGAGACTAGCTCTAGGTGTTGGGACAGGCACAGGTCACTCTATTTTCCCATCAGGAAGAAGAATTAAGCACAAGCTCAGCCTGCCCCCCAGAACCAGAAGAGGGCCTGAAGCAATCCTGCGCTTTTGCGGCCAGCTCCCAAAAAAGCGAGTTGAAAAATGGAGCTCAGGGGCACTGCAATTCACAAACCTGCAGAGTTTTAAATGATACCTCTCGTCCACAAATATACTAAGGGAAGGCAACGAAGAGGCTTTGAAAGCAAGGCAGAATTGCAGGAAACAGATTTCAGGAGGTAGATTCGAATCGCCTTGAAAGCACATGAAAAGCGGCAAAACGTGGACAATGATGCCCTTGGCCAAAAAGGGCGTATGCGTTTGTTCCTGAATATATTCAGGAAAAAACGCATACGCCCTTTTTGGCCAACCAAGCAACCTGGAAAGGCCAATCAGCGCTCCAAAGAAGTCTCGCTTCCCAGCGGGCAAAAGGGCCATGCGGAAAAAAGTGTCCAAACCAGAAATGCAGGACCGGCCATGGAGAAATGGGAGCCTTGCTACGCTGATGGGTGGGATGTAAATTGCCAACAGCCACTCTGGAGAAGTGTACGGTGTGTTCTGAAACATCTAAAAAACACAGCTTGGAGAGCATAGGGCACTTCCACTCATGGGCGTATAAATTGGGAAAACTAAAAATCAGCAAGACACAGGCACCCCAAAGTTTAGGGCTGCTCTGTTGACAAGAACCCCCACTTCATTACACCTTAAATATCCTAGGAAAGCGAAAAATGGATAAAGAAGTTGTGGTCCTCATGTACAATGGAATATCACTCAGCCATGAAATCCACGTCATAAGGCTAGTAGCAGCACGATGAGTGGATTTAGGTACGACGATTCTAAGTGAAATAAGTCACACAGAAAAAGACACTTATCATAAGATATCACTTAGAGAGGGAATGTAAAAACCGCTACACTTGAACTGAATTACAAAACAGAACAGAGTCACACGTTTAGGAAACACACTATGGCTGCTGAACGGGAAAGGTGAGGTGGGGTGATGCATAAAACAAGGGTTTCAAATTAGCTCCGATACCGTTCCATAAACCCAATATGTAAGAGACAAGACCTATTCCTTTTTCAGTGAACTGGACTCAACACCCCGTATTCACCGCACAAGAATATATCTGACTCGTAAGAATCTTCAAACCTATGTATTGATATCTCTCCGTAAGTGAGTCAAGGGGGTGTAAAGCGGCATAAACACAGCCGTGAAAAGCAGCTAAACCCCATTATAAAAATAAATTACTTTTCAAAACCCGTGAAACAAAGACAGTGAAAGAGAGAGAAATTCTTACAAAATTCGTTCAGGGGCTGTGATGCAACCTGGATTGACCATATCTAGACCCACAGCTGATTGAGACATAAGGGTGGACACTCTTGGGGCTGAGAGGTTCGGTGAGGTTGGGTGAACCAACGCAGACCCTTTCAAGTAATACTGCATGGTACCCATCCCATGGGTCCCAAATCTCCAGGTTCAAGGGCATCTTCCTACGTCGAAAACAGGCATGAGAAACCCAGAAGATGGTACACCGTGTGATCGGGAAAGGTTTCTAAAGCGCACCACATTTCTCATCTCCTTTGCTCGGGTTCGCCATTCCAGCCGATTTACTAGCCATCTCCCTCCTTGGAGAATCAGCACCTTTAACCTCCTGTTCCGTACAGGTTGCAATTTGTCCTGAGGATGAACGGGAAGAGGGGGAACCAATGAGAGACTAGCTCTAGGTGTTGGGACAGGCACAGGTCACTCTATTTTCCCATCAGGAAGAAGAATTAAGCACAAGCTCAGCCTGCCCCCCAGAACCAGAAGAGGGCCTGAAGCAATCCTGCGCTTTTGCGGCCAGCTCCCAAAAAAGCGAGTTGAAAAATGGAGCTCAGGGGCACTGCAATTCACAAACCTGCAGAGTTTTAAATGATACCCCTCGTCCACAAATATACTAAGGGAAGGCAACGAAGAGGCTTTGAAAGCAAGGCAGAATTGCAGGAAACAGATTTCAGGAGGTAGATTCGAATCGCCCTGAAAGCACAAGAAAAGCGGCAAAACGTGGACAATGATGCCCTTGGCCAAAAAGGGCGTATGCGTTTTTTCCTGAATATATTCAGGAAAAAACGCATACGCCCTTTTTGGCCAACCAAGCAACCTGGAAAGGCCAATCAGCGCTCCAAAGAAGTCTCGCTTCCCAGCGGGCAAAAGGGCCATGCGGAAAAAAGTGTCCAAACCAGAAATGCAGGACCGGCCATGGAGAAATGGGAGCCTTGCTACGCTGATGGGTGGGATGTAAATTGCCAACAGCCACTCTGGAGAAGTGTACGGTGTGTTCTGAAACATCTAAAAAACACAGCTTGGAGAGCATAGGGCACTTCCACTCATGGGCGTATAAATTGGGAAAACTAAAAATCAGCAAGACACAGGCACCCCAAAGTTTAGGGCTGCTCTGTTGACAAGAACCCCCACTTCATTACACCTTAAATATCCTAGGAAAGCGAAAAATGGATAAAGAAGTTGTGGTCCTCATGTACAATGGTATATCACTCAGCCATGAAATCAACGTCATAAGGCTAGTAGCAGCACGATGAGTGGATTTAGGTACGACGATTCTAAGTGAAATAAGTCACACAGAAAAAGACACTTATCATAAGATATCACTTAGAGAGGGAATGTAAAAACCGCTACACTTGAACTGAATTACAAAGCAGAACAGAGTCACACGTTTAGGAAACACACTATGGCTGCTGAACGGGAAAGGTGAGGTGGGGTGATGCATAAAACAAGGGTTTCAAATTAGCTCCGATACCGTTCCATAAACCCAATATGTAAGAGACAAGACCTATTCCTTTTTCAGTGAACTGGACTCAACACCCCGTATTCACCGCACAAGAATATATCTGACTAGTAAGAATCTTCAAACCTATGTATTGATATCTCTCCGTAAGTGAGTCAAGGGGGTGTAAAGCGGCATAAACACAGCCGTGAAAAGCAGCTAAACCCCATTATAAAAATAAATTACTTTTCAAAACCCGTGAAACAAAGACAGTGAAAGAGAGAGAAATTCTTACAAAATTCGTTCAGGGGCTGTGATGCAACCTGGATTGACCATATCTAGACCCACAGCTGATTGAGACATAAGGGTGGACACTCTTGGGGCTGAGAGGTTCGGTGAGGTTGGGTGAGCCAACGCAGACCCTTTCAAGTAATACTGCATGGTACCCATCCCATGGGTCCCAAATCTCCAGGTTCAAGGGCATCTTCCTACGTCGAAAACAGGCATGAGAAACCCAGAAGATGGTACACCGTGTGATCGGGAAAGGTTTCTAAAACGCACCTCATTTCTCATCTCCTTGGCTCGGGTTCGCCATTCCAGCCGATTTACTAGCCATCTCCCTCCTTGGAGAATCAGCACCTTTAACCTCCTGTTCCGTACAGGTTGCAATTTGTCCTGAGGATGAACGGGAAGAGGGGGAACCAATGAGAGACTAGCTCTAGGTGTTGGGACAGGCACAGGTCACTCTATTTTCCCATCAGGAAGAAGAATTAAGCACAAGCTCAGCCTGCCCCCCAGAACCAGAAGAGGGCCTGAAGCAATCCTGCGCTTTTGCGGCCAGCTCCCAAAAAAGCGAGTTGAAAAATGGAGCTCAGGGGCACTGCAATTCACAAACCTGCAGAGTTTTAAATGATACCTCTCGTCCACAAATATACTAAGGGAAGGCAACGAAGAGGCTTTGAAAGCAAGGCAGAATTGCAGGAAACAGATTTCAGGAGGTAGATTCGAATCGCCTTGAAAGCACATGAAAAGCGGCAAAACGTGGACAATGATGCCCTTGGCCAAAAAGGGCGTATGCGTTTTTTCCTGAATATATTCAGGAAAAAACGCATACGCCCTTTTTGGCCAACCAAGCAACCTGGAAAGGCCAATCAGCGCTCCAAAGAAGTCTCGCTTCCCAGCGGGCAAAAGGGCCATGCGGAAAAAAGTGTCCAAACCAGAAATGCAGGACCGGCCATGGAGAAATGGGAGCCTTGCTACGCTGATGGGTGGGATGTAAATTGCCAACAGCCACTCTGGAGAAGTGTACGGTGTGTTCTGAAACATCTAAAAAACACAGCTTGGAGAGCATAGGGCACTTCCACTCATGGGCGTATAAATTGGGAAAACTAAAAATCAGCAAGACACAGGCACCCCAAAGTTTAGGGCTGCTCTGTTGACAAGAACCCCCACTTCATTACACCTTAAATATCCTAGGAAAGCGAAAAATGGATAAAGAAGTTGTGGTCCTCATGTACAATGGAATAGCACTCAGCCATGAAATCAACGTCATAAGGCTAGTAGCAGCACGATGAGTGGATTTAGGTACGACGATTCTAAGTGAAATAAGTCACACAGAAAAAGACACTTATCATAAGATATCACTTAGAGAGGGAATGTAAAAACCGCTACACTTGAACTGAATTACAAAACAGAACAGAGTCACACGTTTAGAAAACACACTATGGCTGCTGAACGGGAAAGGTGAGGTGGGGTGATGCATAAAACAAGGGTTTCCAATTAGCTCCGATACCGTTCCATAAACCCAATATGTAAGAGACAAGACCTATTCCTTTTTCAGTGAACTGGACTCAACACCCCCTATTCACCGCACAAGAATATATCTGACTAGTAAGAATCTTCAAACCTATGTATTGATATCTCTCCGTAAGTGAGTCAAGGGGGTGTAAAGCGGCAAAAACACAGCCGTGAAAAGCAGCTAAACCCCATTATAAAAATAAATTACTTTTCAAAACCCGTGAAACAAAGACAGTGAAAGAGAGAGAAATTCTTACAAAATTCGTTCAGGGGCTGTGATGCAACCTGGATTGACCATATCTAGACCCACAGCTGATTGAGACATAAGGGTGGACACTCTTGGGGCTGAGAGGTTCGGTGAGGTTGGGTGAGCCAACGCAGACCCTTTCAAGTAATACTGCATGGTACCCATCCCATGGGTCCCAAATCTCCAGGTTCAAGGGCATCTTCCTACGTTGAAAACAGGCATGAGAAACCCAGAAGATGGTACACCGTGTGATCGGGAAAGGTTTCTAAAACGCACCTCATTTCTCATCTCCTTTGCTCGGGTTCGCCATTCCAGCCGATTTACTAGCCATCTCCCTCCTTGGAGAATCAGCACCTTTAACCTCCTGTTCCGTACAGGTTGCAATTTGTCCTGAGGATGAACGGGAAGAGGGGGAACCAATGAGAGACTAGCTCTAGGTGTTGGGACAGGCACAGGTCACTCTATTTTCCCATCAGGAAGAAGAATCAAGCACAAGCTCAGCCTGCCCCCCAGAACCAGAAGAGGGCCTGAAGCAATCCTGCGCTTTTGCGGCCAGCTCCCAAAAAAGCGAGTTGAAAAATGGAGCTCAGGGGCACTGCAATTCACAAACCTGCAGAGTTTTAAATGATACCTCTCGTCCACAAATATATTAAGGGAAGGCAACGAAGAGGCTTTGAAAGCAAGGCAGAATTGCAGGAAACAGATTTCAGGAGGTAGATTCGAATCGCCCTGAAAGCACAAGAAAAGCGGCAAAACGTGGACAATGATGCCCTTGGCCAAAAAGGGCGTATGCGTTTTTTCCTGAATATATTCAGGAAAAAACGCATACGCCCTTTTTGGCCAAACAAGCAACCTGGAAAGGCCAATCAGTGCTCCAAAGAAGTCTCGCTTCCCAGCGGGCAAAAGGGCCATGCGGAAAAAAGTGTCCAAACCAGAAATGCAGGACCGGCCATGGAGAAATGGGAGCCTTGCTACGCTGATGGGTGGGATGTAAATTGCCAACAGCCACTCTGGAGAAGTGTACGGTGTGTTCTGAAACATCTAAAAAACACAGCTTGGAGAGGATAGGGCACTTCCACTCATGGGCGTATAAATTGGGAAAACTAAAAATCAGCAAGACACAGGCACCCCAAAGTTTAGGGCTGCTCTGTTGACAAGAACCCCCACTTCATTACACCTTAAATATCCTAGGAAAGCGAAAAATGGATAAAGAAGTTGTGGTCCTCATGTACAATGGAATATCACTCAGCCATGAAATCAACGTCATAAGGCTAGTAGCAGCACGATGAGTGGATTTAGGTACGACGATTCTAAGTGAAATAAGTCACACAGAAAAAGACACTTATCATAAGATATCACTTAGAGAGGGAATGTAAAAACCGCTACACTTGAACTGAATTACAAAACAGAACAGAGTCACACGTTTAGAAAACACACTATGGCTGCTGAACGGGAAAGGTGAGGTGGGGTGATGCATAAAACAAGGGTTTCCAATTAGCTCCGATACCGTTCCATAAACCCAATATGTAAGAGACAAGACCTATTCCTTTTTCAGTGAACTGGACTCAACACCCCCTATTCACCGCACAAGAATATATCTGACTAGTAAGAATCTTCAAACCTATGTATTGATATCTCTCCGTAAGTGAGTCAAGGGGGTGTAAAGCGGCAAAAACACAGCCGTGAAAAGCAGCTAAACCCCATTATAAAAATAAATTACTTTTCAAAACCCGTGAAACAAAGACAGTGAAAGAGAGAGAAATTCTTACAAAATTCGTTCAGGGGCTGTGATGCAACCTGGATTGACCATATCTAGACCCACAGCTGATTGAGACATAAGGGTGGACACTCTTGGGGCTGAGAGGTTCGGTGAGGTTGGGTGAGCCAACGCAGACCCTTTCAAGTAATACTGCATGGTACCCATCCCATGGGTCCCAAATCTCCAGGTTCAAGGGCATCTTCCTACGTTGAAAACAGGCATGAGAAACCCAGAAGATGGTACACCGTGTGATCGGGAAAGGTTTCTAAAACGCACCTCATTTCTCATCTCCTTTGCTCGGGTTCGCCATTCCAGCCGATTTACTAGCCATCTCCCTCCTTGGAGAATCAGCACCTTTAACCTCCTGTTCCGTACAGGTTGCAATTTGTCCTGAGGATGAACGGGAAGAGGGGGAACCAATGAGAGACTAGCTCTAGGTGTTGGGACAGGCACAGGTCACTCTATTTTCCCATCAGGAAGAAGAATCAAGCACAAGCTCAGCCTGCCCCCCAGAACCAGAAGAGGGCCTGAAGCAATCCTGCGCTTTTGCGGCCAGCTCCCAAAAAAGCGAGTTGAAAAATGGAGCTCAGGGGCACTGCAATTCACAAACCTGCAGAGTTTTAAATGATACCTCTCGTCCACAAATATATTAAGGGAAGGCAACGAAGAGGCTTTGAAAGCAAGGCAGAATTGCAGGAAACAGATTTCAGGAGGTAGATTCGAATCGCCCTGAAAGCACAAGAAAAGCGGCAAAACGTGGACAATGATGCCCTTGGCCAAAAAGGGCGTATGCGTTTTTTCCTGAATATATTCAGGAAAAAACGCATACGCCCTTTTTGGCCAAACAAGCAACCTGGAAAGGCCAATCAGTGCTCCAAAGAAGTCTCGCTTCCCAGCGGGCAAAAGGGCCATGCGGAAAAAAGTGTCCAAACCAGAAATGCAGGACCGGCCATGGAGAAATGGGAGCCTTGCTACGCTGATGGGTGGGATGTAAATTGCCAACAGCCACTCTGGAGAAGTGTACGGTGTGTTCTGAAACATCTAAAAAACACAGCTTGGAGAGGATAGGGCACTTCCACTCATGGGCGTATAAATTGGGAAAACTAAAAATCAGCAAGACACAGGCACCCCAAAGTTTAGGGCTGCTCTGTTGACAAGAACCCCCACTTCATTACACCTTAAATATCCTAGGAAAGCGAAAAATGGATAAAGAAGTTGTGGTCCTCATGTACAATGGAATATCACTCAGCCATGAAATCAACGTCATAAGGCTAGTAGCAGCACGATGAGTGGATTTAGGTACGACGATTCTAAGTGAAATAAGTCACACAGAAAAAGACACTTATCATAAGATATCACTTAGAGAGGGAATGTAAAAACCGCTACACTTGAACTGAATTACAAAACAGAACAGAGTCACACGTTTAGGAAACACACTATGGCTGCTGAACGGGAAAGGTGAGGTGGGGTGATGCATAAAACAAGGGTTTCAAATTAGCTCCGATACCGTTCCATAAACCCAATATGTAAGAGACAAGACCTATTCCTTTTTCAGTGAACTGGACTCAACACCCCCTATTCACCGCACAAGAATATATCTGACTAGTAAGAATCTTCAAACCTATGTATTGATATCTCTCCGTAAGTGAGTCAAGGGGGTGTAAAGCGGCATAAACACAGCCGTGAAAAGCAGCTAAACCCCATTATAAAAATAAATTACTTTTCAAAACCCGTGAAACAAAGACAGTGAAAGAGAGAGAAATTCTTACAAAATTCGTTCAGGGGCTGTGATGCAACCTGGATTGACCATATCTAGACCCACAGCTGATTGAGACATAAGGGTGGACACTCTTGGGGCTGAGAGGTTCGGTGAGGTTGGGTGAGCCAACGCAGACCCTTTCAAGTAATACTGCATGGTACCCATCCCATGGGTCCCAAATCTCCAGGTTCAAGGGCATCTTCCTACGTCGAAAACAGGCATGAGAAACCCAGAAGATGGTACACCGTGTGATCGGGAAAGGTTTCTAAAACGCACCTCATTTCTCATCTCCTTTGCTCGGGTTCGCCATTCCAGCCGATTTACAAGCCATCTCCCTCCTTGGAGAATCAGTACCTTTAACCTCCTGTTCCGTACAGGTTGCAATTTGTCCTGAGGATGAACGGGAAGAGGGGGAACCAATGAGAGACTAGCTCTAGGTGTTGGGACAGGCACAGGTCACTCTATTTTCCCATCAGGAAGAAGAATTAAGCACAAGCTCAGCCTGCCCCCAGAACCAGAAGAGGGCCTGAAGCAATCCTGCGCTTTTGCGGCCAGCTCCCAAAAAAGCGAGTTGAAAAATGGAGCTCAGGGGCACTGCAATTCACAAACCTGCAGAGTTTTAAATGATACCTCTCGTCCACAAATATACTAAGGGAAGGCAACGAAGAGGCTTTGAAAGCAAGGCAGAATTGCAGGAAACAGATTTCAGGAGGTAGATTCGAATCGCCTTGAAAGCACATGAAAAGCGGCAAAACGTGGACAATGATGCCCTTGGCCAAAAAGGGCGTATGCGTTTTTTCCTGAATATATTCAGGAAAAAACGCATACGCCCTTTTTGGCCAACCAAGCAACCTGGAAAGGCCAATCAGTGCTCCAAAGAAGTCTCGCTTCCCAGCGGGCAAAAGGGCCATGCGGAAAAAAGTGTCCAAACCAGAAATGCAGGACCGGCCATGGAGAAATGGGAGCCTTGCTACGCTGATGGGTGGGATGTAAATTGCCAACAGCCACTCTGGAGAAGTGTACGGTGTGTTCTGAAACATCTAAAAAACACAGCTTGGAGAGCATAGGGCACTTCCACTCATGGGCGTATAAATTGGGAAAACTAAAAATCAGCAAGACACAGGCACCCCAAAGTTTAGGGCTGCTCTGTTGACAAGAACCCCCACTTCATTACACCTTAAATATCCTAGGAAAGCGAAAAATGGATAAAGAAGTTGTGGTCCTCATGTACAATGGAATATCACTCAGCCATGAAATCCACGTCATAAGGCTAGTAGCAGCACGATGAGTGGATTTAGGTACGACGATTCTAAGTGAAATAAGTCACACAGAAAAAGACACTTATCATAAGATATCACTTAGAGAGGGAATGTAAAAACCGCTACACTTGAACTGAATTACAAAACAGAACAGAGTCACACGTTTAGGAAACACACTATGGCTGCTGAACGGGAAAGGTGAGGTGGGGTGATGCATAAAACAAGGGTTTCAAATTAGCTCCGATACCGTTCCATAAACCCAATATGTAAGAGACAAGACCTATTCCTTTTTCAGTGAACTGGACTCAACACCCCCTATTCACCGCACAAGAATATATCTGACTAGTAAGAATCTTCAAACCTATGTATTGATATCTCTCCGTAAGTGAGTCAAGGGGGTGTAAAGCGGCATAAACACAGCCGTGAAAAGCAGCTAAACCCCATTATAAAAATAAATTACTTTTCAAAACCCGTGAAACAAAGACAGTGAAAGAGAGAGAAATTCTTACAAAATTCGTTCAGGGGCTGTGATGCAACCTGGATTGACCATATCTAGACCCACAGCTGATTGAGACATAAGGGTGGACACTCTTGGGGCTGAGAGGTTCGGTGAGGTTGGGTGAACCAACGCAGACCCTTTCAAGTAATACTGCATGGTACCCATCCCATGGGTCCCAAATCTCCAGGTTCAAGGGCATCTTCCTACGTCGAAAACAGGCATGAGAAACCCAGAAGATGGTACACCGTGTGATCGGGAAAGGTTTCTAAAACGCACCACATTTCTCATCTCCTTTGCTCGGGTTCGCCATTCCAGCCGATTTACTAGCCATCTCCCTCCTTGGAGAATCAGCACCTTTAACCTCCTGTTCCGTACAGGTTGCAATTTGTCCTGAGGATGAACGGGAAGAGGGGGAACCAATGAGAGACTAGCTCTAGGTGTTGGGACAGGCACAGGTCACTCTATTTTCCCATCAGGAAGAAGAATTAAGCACAAGCTCAGCCTGCCCCCCAGAACCAGAAGAGGGCCTGAAGCAATCCTGCGCTTTTGCGGCCAGCTCCCAAAAAAGCGAGTTGAAAAATGGAGCTCAGGGGCACTGCAATTCACAAACCTGCAGAGTTTTAAATGATACCTTTCGTCCACAAATATACTAAGGGAAGGCAACGAAGAGGCTTTGAAAGCAAGGCAGAATTGCAGGAAACAGATTTCAGGAGGTAGATTCGAATCGCCTTGAAAGCACATGAAAAGCGGCAAAACGTGGACAATGATGCCCTTGGCCAAAAAGGGCGTATGCGTTTTTTCCTGAATATATTCAGGAAAAAACGCATACGCCCTTTTTGGCCAACCAAGCAACCTGGAAAGGCCAATCAGCGCTCCAAAGAAGTCTCGCTTCCCAGCGGGCAAAAGGGCCATGCGGAAAAAAGTGTCCAAACCAGAAATGCAGGACCGGCCATGGAGAAATGGGAGCCTTGCTACGCTGATGGGTGGGATGTAAATTGCCAACAGCCACTCTGGAGAAGTGTACGGTGTGTTCTGAAACATCTAAAAAACACAGCTTGGAGAGCATAGGGCACTTCCACTCATGGGTGTATAAATTGGGAAAACTAAAAATCAGCAAGACACAGGCACCCCAAAGTTTAGGGCTGCTCTGTTGACAAGAACCCCCACTTCATTACACCTTAAATATCCTAGGAAAGCGAAAAATGGATAAAGAAGTTGTGGTCCTCATGTACAATGGAATATCACTCAGCCATGAAATCAACGTCATAAGGCTAGTAGCAGCACGATGAGTGGATTTAGGTACGACGATTCTAAGTGAAATAAGTCACACAGAAAAAGACACTTATCATAAGATATCACTTAGAGAGGGAATGTAAAAACCGCTACACTTGAACTGAATTACAAAACAGAACAGAGTCACACGTTTAGGAAACACACTATGGCTGCTGAACGGGAAAGGTGAGGTGGGGTGATGCATAAAACAAGGGTTTCAAATTAGCTCCGATACCGTTCCATAAACCCAATATGTAAGAGACAAGACCTATTCCTTTTTCAGTGAACTGGACTCAACACCCCCTATTCACCGCACAAGAATATATCTGACTAGTAAGAATCTTCAAACCTATGTATTGATATCTCTCCGTAAGTGAGTCAAGGGGGTGTAAAGCGGCATAAACACAGCCGTGAAAAGCAGCTAAACCCCATTATAAAAATAAATTACTTTTCAAAACCCGTGAAACAAAGACAGTGAAAGAGAGAGAAATTCTTACAAAATTCGTTCAGGGGCTGTGATGCAACCTGGATTGACCATATCTAGACCCACAGCTGATTGAGACATAAGGGTGGACACTCTTGGGGCTGAGAGGTTCGGTGAGGTTGGGTGAGCCAACGCAGACCCTTTCAAGTAATACTGCATGGTACCCATCCCATGGGTCCCAAATCTCCAGGTTCAAGGGCATCTTCCTACGTCGAAAACAGGCATGAGAAACCCAGAAGATGGTACACCGTGTGATCGGGAAAGGTTTCTAAAACGCACCTCATTTCTCATCTCCTTTGCTCGGGTTCGCCATTCCAGCCGATTTACTAGCCATCTCCCTCCTTGGAGAATCAGTACCTTTAACCTCCTGTTCCGTACAGGTTGCAATTTGTCCTGAGGATGAACGGGAAGAGGGGGAACCAATGAGAGACTAGCTCTAGGTGTTGGGACAGGCACAGGTCACTCTATTTTCCCATCAGGAAGAAGAATTAAGCACAAGCTCAGCCTGCCCCCCAGAACCAGAAGAGGGCCTGAAGCAATCCTGCGCTTTTGCGGCCAGCTCCCAAAAAAGCGAGTTGAAAAATGGAGCTCAGGGGCACTGCAATTCACAAACCTGCAGAGTTTTAAATGATACCTCTCGTCCACAAATATACTAAGGGAAGGCAACGAAGAGGCTTTGAAAGCAAGGCAGAATTGCAGGAAACAGATTTCAGGAGGTAGATTCGAATCGCCCTGAAAGCACAAGAAAAGCGGCAAAACGTGGACAATGATGCCCTTGGCCAAAAAGGGCGTATGCGTTTTTTCCTGAATATATTCAGGAAAAAACGCATACGCCCTTTTTGGCCAAACAAGCAACCTGGAAAGGCCAATCAGTGCTCCAAAGAAGTCTCGCTTCCCAGCGGGCAAAAGGGCCATGCGGAAAAAAGTGTCCAAACCAGAAATGCAGGACCGGCCATGGAGAAATGGGAGCCTTGCTACGCTGATGGGTGGGATGTAAATTGCCAACAGCCACTCTGGAGAAGTGTACGGTGTGTTCTGAAACATCTAAAAAACACAGCTTGGAGAGGATAGGGCACTTCCACTCATGGGCGTATAAATTGGGAAAACTAAAAATCAGCAAGACACAGGCACCCCAAAGTTTAGGGCTGCTCTGTTGACAAGAACCCCCACTTCATTACACCTTAAATATCCTAGGAAAGCGAAAAATGGATAAAGAAGTTGTGGTCCTCATGTACAATGGAATATCACTCAGCCATGAAATCAACGTCATAAGGCTAGTAGCAGCACGATGAGTGGATTTAGGTACGACGATTCTAAGTGAAATAAGTCACACAGAAAAAGACACTTATCATAAGATATCACTTAGAGAGGGAATGTAAAAACCGCTACACTTGAACTGAATTACAAAACAGAACAGAGTCACACGTTTAGGAAACACACTATGGCTGCTGAACGGGAAAGGTGAGGTGGGGTGATGCATAAAACAAGGGTTTCAAATTAGCTCCGATACCGTTCCATAAACCCAATATGTAAGAGACAAGACCTATTCCTTTTTCAGTGAACTGGACTCAACACCCCCTATTCACCGCACAAGAATATATCTGACTAGTAAGAATCTTCAAACCTATGTATTGATATCTCTCCGTAAGTGAGTCAAGGGGGTGTAAAGCGGCATAAACACAGCCGTGAAAAGCAGCTAAACCCCATTATAAAAATAAATTACTTTTCAAAACCCGTGAAACAAAGACAGTGAAAGAGAGAGAAATTCTTACAAAATTCGTTCAGGGGCTGTGATGCAACCTGGATTGACCATATCTAGACCCACAGCTGATTGAGACATAAGGGTGGACACTCTTGGGGCTGAGAGGTTCGGTGAGGTTGGGTGAGCCAACGCAGACCCTTTCAAGTAATACTGCATGGTACCCATCCCATGGGTCCCAAATCTCCAGGTTCAAGGGCATCTTCCTACGTCGAAAACAGGCATGAGAAACCCAGAAGATGGTACACCGTGTGATCGGGAAAGGTTTCTAAAACGCACCTCATTTCTCATCTCCTTTGCTCGGGTTCGCCATTCCAGCCGATTTACAAGCCATCTCCCTCCTTGGAGAATCATCACCTTTAACCTCCTGTTCCGTACAGGTTGCAATTTGTCCTGAGGATGAACGGGAAGAGGGGGAACCAATGAGAGACTAGCTCTAGGGGTTGGGACAGGCACAGGTCACTCTATTTTCCCATCAGGAAGAAGAATTAAACACAAGCTCAGCCTGCCCCCCAGAACCAGAAGAGGGCCTGAAGCAATCCTGCGCTTTTGCGGCCAGCTCCCAAAAAAGCGAGTTGAAAAATGGAGCTCAGGGGCACTGCAATTCACAAACCTGCAGAGTTTTAAATGATACCTCTCGTCCACAAATATACTAAGGGAAGGCAACGAAGAGGCTTTGAAAGCAAGGCAGAATTGCAGGAAACAGATTTCAGGAGGTAGATTCGAATCGCCTTGAAAGCACATGAAAAGCGGCAAAACGTGGACAATGATGCCCTTGGCCAAAAAGGGCGTATGCGTTTTTTCCTGAATATATTCAGGAAAAAACGCATACGCCCTTTTTGGCCAACCAAGCAACCTGGAAAGGCCAATCAGCGCTCCAAAGAAGTCTCGCTTCCCAGCGGGCAAAAGGGCCATGCGGAAAAAAGTGTCCAAACCAGAAATGCAGGACCGGCCATGGAGAAATGGGAGCCTTGCTACGCTGATGGGTGGGATGTAAATTGCCAACAGCCACTCTGGAGAAGTGTACGGTGTGTTCTGAAACATCTAAAAAACACAGCTTGGAGAGCATAGGGCACTTCCACTCATGGGCGTATAAATTGGGAAAACTAAAAATCAGCAAGACACAGGCACCCCAAAGTTTAGGGCTGCTCTGTTGACAAGAACCCCCACTTCATTACACCTTAAATATCCTAGGAAAGCGAAAAATGGATAAAGAAGTTGTGGTCCTCATGTACAATGGAATATCACTCAGCCATGAAATCAACGTCATAAGGCTAGTAGCAGCACGATGAGTGGATTTAGGTACGACGATTCTAAGTGAAATAAGTCACACAGAAAAAGACACTTATCATAAGATATCACTTAGAGAGGGAATGTAAAAACCGCTACACTTGAACTGAATTACAAAACAGAACAGAGTCACACGTTTAGGAAACACACTATGGCTGCTGAACGGGAAAGGTGAGGTGGGGTGATGCATAAAACAAGGGTTTCAAATTACCTCCGATACCGTTCCATAAACCCAATATGTAAGAGACAAGACCTATTCCTTTTTCAGTGAACTGGACTCAACACCCCCTATTCACCGCACAAGAATATATCTGACTAGTAAGAATCTTCAAACCTATGTATTGATATCTCTCCGTAAGTGAGTCAAGGGGGTGTAAAGCGGCATAAACACAGCCGTGAAAAGCAGCTAAACCCCATTATAAAAATAAATTACTTTTCAAAACCCGTGAAACAAAGACAGTGAAAGAGAGAGAAATTCTTACAAAATTCGTTCAGGGGCTGTGATGCAACCTGGATTGACCATATCTAGACCCACAGCTGATTGAGACATAAGGGTGGACACTCTTGGGGCTGAGAGGTTCGGTGAGGTTGGGTGAACCAACGCAGACCCTTTCAAGTAATACTGCATGGTACCCATCCCATGGGTCCCAAATCTCCAGGTTCAAGGGCATCTTCCTACGTCGAAAACAGGCATGAGAAACCCAGAAGATGGTACACCGTGTGATCGGGAAAGGTTTCTAAAACGCACCTCATTTCTCATCTCCTTTGCTCGGGTTCGCCATTCCAGCCGATTTACTAGCCATCTCCCTCCTTGGAGAATCAGCACCTTTAACCTCCTGTTCCGTACAGGTTGCAATTTGTCCTGAGGATGAACGGGAAGAGGGGGAACCAATGAGAGACTAGCTCTAGGTGTTGGGACAGGCACAGGTCACTCTATTTTCCCATCAGGAAGAAGAATTAAGCACAAGCTCAGCCTGCCCCCCAGAACCAGAAGAGGGCCTGAAGCAATCCTGCGCTTTTGCGGCCACCTCCCAAAAAAGCGAGTTGAAAAATGGAGCTCAGGGGCACTGCAATTCACAAACCTGCAGAGTTTTAAATGATACCTCTCGTCCACAAATATACTAAGGGAAGGCAACGAAGAGGCTTTGAAAGCAAGGCAGAATTGCAGGAAACAGATTTCAGGAGGTAGATTCGAATCGCCCTGAAAGCACAAGAAAAGCGGCAAAACGTGGACAATGATGCCCTTGGCCAAAAAGGGCGTATGCGTTTTTTCCTGAATATATTCAGGAAACAACGCATACGCCCTTTTTGGCCAAACAAGCAACCTGGAAAGGCCAATCAGTGCTCCAAAGAAGTCTCGCTTCCCAGCGGGCAAAAGGGCCATGCGGAAAAAAGTGTCCAAACCAGAAATGCAGGACCGGCCATGGAGAAATGGGAGCCTTGCTACGCTGATGGGTGGGATGTAAATTGCCAACAGCCACTCTGGAGAAGTGTACGGTGTGTTCTGAAACATCTAAAAAACACAGCTTGGAGAGGATAGGGCACTTCCACTCATGGGCGTATAAATTGGGAAAACTAAAAATCAGCAAGACACAGGCACCCCAAAGTTTAGGGCTGCTCTGTTGACAAGAACCCCCACTTCATTACACCTTAAATATCCTAGGAAAGCGAAAAATGGATAAAGAAGTTGTGGTCCTCATGTACAATGGAATATCACTCAGCCATGAAATCAACGTCATAAGGCTAGTAGCAGCACGATGAGTGGATTTAGGTACGACGATTCTAAGTGAAATAAGTCACACAGAAAAAGACACTTATCATAAGATATCACTTAGAGAGGGAATGTAAAAACCGCTACACTTGAACTGAATTACAAAACAGAACAGAGTCACACGTTTAGGAAACACACTATGGCTGCTGAACGGGAAAGGTGAGGTGGGGTGATGCATAAAACAAGGGTTTCAAATTAGCTCCGATACCGTTCCATAAACCCAATATGTAAGAGACAAGACCTATTCCTTTTTCAGTGAACTGGACTCAACACCCCCTATTCACCGCACAAGAATATATCTGACTAGTAAGAATCTTCAAACCTATGTATTGATATCTCTCCGTAAGTGAGTCAAGGGGGTGTAAAGCGGCATAAACACAGCCGTGAAAAGCAGCTAAACCCCATTATAAAAATAAATTACTTTTCAAAACCCGTGAAACAAAGACAGTGAAAGAGAGAGAAATTCTTACAAAATTCGTTCAGGGGCTGTGATGCAACCTGGATTGACCATATCTAGACCCACAGCTGATTGAGACATAAGGGTGGACACTCTTGGGGCTGAGAGGTTCGGTGAGGTTGGGTGAGCCAACGCAGACCCTTTCAAGTAATACTGCATGGTACCCATCCCATGGGTCCCAAATCTCCAGGTTCAAGGGCATCTTCCTACGTCGAAAACAGGCATGAGAAACCCAGAAGATGGTACACCGTGTGATCGGGAAAGGTTTCTAAAACGCACCTCATTTCTCATCTCCTTTGCTCGGGTTCGCCATTCCAGCCGATTTACTAGCCATCTCCCTCCTTGGAGAATCAGTACCTTTAACCTCCTGTTCCGTACAGGTTGCAATTTGTCCTGAGGATGAACGGGAAGAGGGGGAACCAATGAGAGACTAGCTCTAGGTGTTGGGACAGGCACAGGTCACTCTATTTTCCCATCAGGAAGAAGAATTAAGCACAAGCTCAGCCTGCCCCCCAGAACCAGAAGAGGGCCTGAAGCAATCCTGCGCTTTTGCGGCCAGCTCCCAAAAAAGCGAGTTGAAAAATGGAGCTCAGGGGCACTGCAATTCACAAACCTGCAGAGTTTTAAATGATACCTCTCGTCCACAAATATACTAAGGGAAGGCAACGAAGAGGCTTTGAAAGCAAGGCAGAATTGCAGGAAACAGATTTCAGGAGGTAGATTCGAATCGCCCTGAAAGCACAAGAAAAGCGGCAAAACGTGGACAATGATGCCCTTGGCCAAAAAGGGCGTATGCGTTTTTTCCTGAATATATTCAGGAAAAAACGCATACGCCCTTTTTGGCCAAACAAGCAACCTGGAAAGGCCAATCAGTGCTCCAAAGAAGTCTCGCTTCCCAGCGGGCAAAAGGGCCATGCGGAAAAAAGTGTCCAAACCAGAAATGCAGGACCGGCCATGGAGAAATGGGAGCCTTGCTACGCTGATGGGTGGGATGTAAATTGCCAACAGCCACTCTGGAGAAGTGTACGGTGTGTTCTGAAACATCTAAAAAACACAGCTTGGAGAGGATAGGGCACTTCCACTCATGGGCGTATAAATTGGGAAAACTAAAAATCAGCAAGACACAGGCACCCCAAAGTTTAGGGCTGCTCTGTTGACAAGAACCCCCACTTCATTACACCTTAAATATCCTAGGAAAGCGAAAAATGGATAAAGAAGTTGTGGTCCTCATGTACAATGGAATATCACTCAGCCATGAAATCAACGTCATAAGGCTAGTAGCAGCACGATGAGTGGATTTAGGTACGACGATTCTAAGTGAAATAAGTCACACAGAAAAAGACACTTATCATAAGATATCACTTAGAGAGGGAATGTAAAAACCGCTACACTTGAACTGAATTACAAAACAGAACAGAGTCACACGTTTAGGAAACACACTATGGCTGCTGAACGGGAAAGGTGAGGTGGGGTGATGCATAAAACAAGGGTTTCAAATTAGCTCCGATACCGTTCCATAAACCCAATATGTAAGAGACAAGACCTATTCCTTTTTCAGTGAACTGGACTCAACACCCCCTATTCACCGCACAAGAATATATCTGACTAGTAAGAATCTTCAAACCTATGTATTGATATCTCTCCGTAAGTGAGTCAAGGGGGTGTAAAGCGGCATAAACACAGCCGTGAAAAGCAGCTAAACCCCATTATAAAAATAAATTACTTTTCAAAACCCGTGAAACAAAGACAGTGAAAGAGAGAGAAATTCTTACAAAATTCGTTCAGGGGCTGTGATGCAACCTGGATTGACCATATCTAGACCCACAGCTGATTGAGACATAAGGGTGGACACTCTTGGGGCTGAGAGGTTCGGTGAGGTTGGGTGAGCCAACGCAGACCCTTTCAAGTAATACTGCATGGTACCCATCCCATGGGTCCCAAATCTCCAGGTTCAAGGGCATCTTCCTACGTCGAAAACAGGCATGAGAAACCCAGAAGATGGTACACCGTGTGATCGGGAAAGGTTTCTAAAACGCACCTCATTTCTCATCTCCTTTGCTCGGGTTCGCCATTCCAGCCGATTTACAAGCCATCTCCCTCCTTGGAGAATCATCACCTTTAACCTCCTGTTCCGTACAGGTTGCAATTTGTCCTGAGGATGAACGGGAAGAGGGGGAACCAATGAGAGACTAGCTCTAGGGGTTGGGACAGGCACAGGTCACTCTATTTTCCCATCAGGAAGAAGAATTAAACACAAGCTCAGCCTGCCCCCCAGAACCAGAAGAGGGCCTGAAGCAATCCTGCGCTTTTGCGGCCAGCTCCCAAAAAAGCGAGTTGAAAAATGGAGCTCAGGGGCACTGCAATTCACAAACCTGCAGAGTTTTAAATGATACCTCTCGTCCACAAATATACTAAGGGAAGGCAACGAAGAGGCTTTGAAAGCAAGGCAGAATTGCAGGAAACAGATTTCAGGAGGTAGATTCGAATCGCCTTGAAAGCACATGAAAAGCGGCAAAACGTGGACAATGATGCCCTTGGCCAAAAAGGGCGTATGCGTTTTTTCCTGAATATATTCAGGAAAAAACGCATACGCCCTTTTTGGCCAACCAAGCAACCTGGAAAGGCCAATCAGCGCTCCAAAGAAGTCTCGCTTCCCAGCGGGCAAAAGGGCCATGCGGAAAAAAGTGTCCAAACCAGAAATGCAGGACCGGCCATGGAGAAATGGGAGCCTTGCTACGCTGATGGGTGGGATGTAAATTGCCAACAGCCACTCTGGAGAAGTGTACGGTGTGTTCTGAAACATCTAAAAAACACAGCTTGGAGAGCATAGGGCACTTCCACTCATGGGCGTATAAATTGGGAAAACTAAAAATCAGCAAGACACAGGCACCCCAAAGTTTAGGGCTGCTCTGTTGACAAGAACCCCCACTTCATTACACCTTAAATATCCTAGGAAAGCGAAAAATGGATAAAGAAGTTGTGGTCCTCATGTACAATGGAATATCACTCAGCCATGAAATCAACGTCATAAGGCTAGTAGCAGCACGATGAGTGGATTTAGGTACGACGATTCTAAGTGAAATAAGTCACACAGAAAAAGACACTTATCATAAGATATCACTTAGAGAGGGAATGTAAAAACCGCTACACTTGAACTGAATTACAAAACAGAACAGAGTCACACGTTTAGGAAACACACTATGGCTGCTGAACGGGAAAGGTGAGGTGGGGTGATGCATAAAACAAGGGTTTCAAATTACCTCCGATACCGTTCCATAAACCCAATATGTAAGAGACAAGACCTATTCCTTTTTCAGTGAACTGGACTCAACACCCCCTATTCACCGCACAAGAATATATCTGACTAGTAAGAATCTTCAAACCTATGTATTGATATCTCTCCGTAAGTGAGTCAAGGGGGTGTAAAGCGGCATAAACACAGCCGTGAAAAGCAGCTAAACCCCATTATAAAAATAAATTACTTTTCAAAACCCGTGAAACAAAGACAGTGAAAGAGAGAGAAATTCTTACAAAATTCGTTCAGGGGCTGTGATGCAACCTGGATTGACCATATCTAGACCCACAGCTGATTGAGACATAAGGGTGGACACTCTTGGGGCTGAGAGGTTCGGTGAGGTTGGGTGAGCCAACGCAGACCCTTTCAAGTAATACTGCATGGTACCCATCCCATGGGTCCCAAATCTCCAGGTTCAAGGGCATCTTCCTACGTCGAAAACAGGCATGAGAAACCCAGAAGATGGTACACCGTGTGATCGGGAAAGGTTTCTAAAACGCACCTCATTTCTCATCTCCTTTGCTCGGGTTCGCCATTCCAGCCGATTTACTAGCCATCTCCCTCCTTGGAGAATCAGCACCTTTAACCTCCTGTTCCGTACAGGTTGCAATTTGTCCTGAGGATGAACGGGAAGAGGGGGAACCAATGAGAGACTAGCTCTAGGTGTTGGGACAGGCACAGGTCACTCTATTTTCCCATCAGGAAGAAGAATTAAGCACAAGCTCAGCCTGCCCCCCAGAACCAGAAGAGGGCCTGAAGCAATCCTGCGCTTTTGCGGCCAGCTCCCAAAAAAGCGAGTTGAAAAATGGAGCTCAGGGGCACTGCAATTCACAAACCTGCAGAGTTTTAAATGATACCTCTCGTCCACAAATATATTAAGGGAAGGCAACGAAGAGGCTTTGAAAGCAAGGCAGAATTGCAGGAAACAGATTTCAGGAGGTAGATTCGAATCGCCTTGAAAGCACATGAAAAGCTGCAAAACGTGGACAATGATGCCCTTGGCCAAAAAGGGCGTATGCGTTTTTTCCTGAATATATTCAGGAAAAAACGCATACGCCCTTTTTGGCCAACCAAGCAACCTGGAAATGCCAATCAGCGCTCCAAAGAAGTCTCGCTTCCCAGCGGGCAAAAGGGCCATGCGGAAAAAAGTGTCCAAACCAGAAATGCAGGACCCGCCATGGAGAAATGGGAGCCTTGCTACGCTGATGGGTGGGATGTAAATTGCCAACAGCCACTCTGGAGAAGTGTACGGTGTGTTCTGAAACATCTAAAAAACACAGCTTGGAGAGCATAGGGCACTTCCACTCATGGGCGTATAAATTGGGAAAACTAAAAATCAGCAAGACACAGGCACCCCAAAGTTTAGGGCTGCTCTGTTGACAAGAACCCCCACTTCATTACACCTTAAATATCCTAGGAAAGAGAAAAATGGATAAAGAAGTTGTGGTCCTCATGTACAATGGAATATCACTCAGCCATGAAATCAACGTCATAAGGCTAGTAGCAGCACGATGAGTGGATTTAGGTACGACGATTCTAAGTGAAATAAGTCACACAGAAAAAGACACTTATCATAAGATATCACTTAGAGAGGGAATGTAAAAACCGCTACACTTGAACTGAATTACAAAACAGAACAGAGTCACACGTTTAGAAAACACACTATGGCTGCTGAACGGGAAAGGTGAGGTGGGGTGATGCATAAAACAAGGGTTTCAAATTAGCTCCGATACCGTTCCATAAACCCAATATGTAAGAGACAAGACCTATTCCTTTTTCAGTGAACTGGACTCAACACCCCCTATTCACCGCACAAGAATATATCTGACTAGTAAGAATCTTCAAACCTATGTATTGATATCTCTCCGTAAGTGAGTCAAGGGTGTGTAAAGCGGCAAAAACACAGCCGTGAAAAGCAGCTAAACCCCATTATAAAAATAAATTACTTTTCAAAACCCGTGAAACAAAGACAGTGAAAGAGAGAGAAATTCTTACAAAATTCGTTCAGGGGCTGTGATGCAACCTGGATTGACCATATCTAGACCCACAGCTGATTGAGACATAAGGGTGGACACTCTCGGGGCTGAGAGGTTCGGTGAGGTTGGGTGAGCCAACGCAGACCCTTTCAAGTAATACTGCATGGTACCCATCCCATGGGCCCAAATCTCCAGGTTCAAGGGCATCTTCCTACGTCGAAAACAGGCATGAGAAACCCAGAAGATGGTACACCGTGTGATCGGGAAAGGTTTCTAAAACGCACCTCATTTCTCATACTCCTTTGCTCGGGTTCGCCATTCCAGCCGATTTACTAGCCATCTCCCTCCTTGGAGAATCAGCACCTTTAACCTCCTGTTCCGTACAGGTTGCAATTTGTCCTGAGGATGAACGGGAAGAGGGGGAACCAATGAGAGACTAGCTCTAGGTGTTGGGACAGGCACAGGTCACTCTATTTTCCCATCAGGAAGAAGAATTAAGCACAAGCTCAGCCTGCCCCCCAGAACCAGAAGAGGGCCTGAAGCAATCCTGCGCTTTTGCGGCCAGCTCCCAAAAAAGCGAGTTGAAAAATGGAGCTCAGGGGCACTGCAATTCACAAACCTGCAGAGTTTTAAATGATACCTCTCGTCCACAAATATACTAAGGGAAGGCAACGAAGAGGCTTTGAAAGCAAGGCAGAATTGCAGGAAACAGATTTCAGGAGGTAGATTCGAATCGCCTTGAAAGCACATGAAAAGCGGCAAAACGTGGACAATGATGCCCTTGGCCAAAAAGGGCGTATGCGTTTTTTCCTGAATATATTCAGGAAAAAACGCATACGCCCTTTTTGGCCAACCAAGCAACCTGGAAAGGCCAATCAGCGCTCCAAAGAAGTCTCGCTTCCCAGCGGGCAAAAGGGCCATGCGGAAAAAAGTGTCCAAACCAGAAATGCAGGACCGGCCATGGAGAAATGGGAGCCTTGCTACGCTGATGGGTGGGATGTAAATTGCCAACAGCCACTCTGGAGAAGTGTACGGTGTGTTCTGAAACATCTAAAAAACACAGCTTGGAGAGCATAGGGCACTTCCACTCATGGGCGTATAAATTGGGAAAACTAAAAATCAGCAAGACACAGGCACCCCAAAGTTTAGGGCTGCTCTGTTGACAAGAACCCCCACTTCATTACACCTTAAATATCCTAGGAAAGCGAAAAATGGATAAAGAAGTTGTGGTCCTCATGTACAATGGAATATCACTCAGCCATGAAATCCACGTCATAAGGCTAGTAGCAGCACGATGAGTGGATTTAGGTACGACGATTCTAAGTGAAATAAGTCACACAGAAAAAGACACTTATCATAAGATATCACTTAGAGAGGGAATGTAAAAACCGCTACACTTGAACTGAATTACAAAACAGAACAGAGTCACACGTTTAGAAAACACACTATGGCTGCTGAACGGGAAAGGTGAGGTGGGGTGATGCATAAAACAAGGGTTTCAAATTACCTCCGATACCGTTCCATAAACCCAATATGTAAGAGACAAGACCTATTCCTTTTTCAGTGAACTGGACTCAACACCCCCTATTCACCGCACAAGAATATATCTGACTAGTAAGAATCTTCAAACCTATGTATTGATATCTCTCCGTAAGTGAGTCAAGGGTGTGTAAAGCGGCAAAAACACAGCCGTGAAAAGCAGCTAAACCCCATTATAAAAATAAATTACTTTTCAAAACCCGTGAAACAAAGACAGTGAAAGAGAGAGAAATTCTTACAAAATTCGTTCAGGGGCTGTGATGCAACCTGGATTGACCATATCTAGACCCACAGCTGATTGAGACATTAGGGTGGACACTCTCGGGGCTGAGAGGTTCGGTGAGGTTGGGTGAGCCAACGCAGACCCTTTCAAGTAATACTGCATGGTACCCATCCCATGGGTCCCAAATCTCCAGGTTCAAGGGCATCTTCCTACGTCGAAAACAGGCATGAGAAACCCAGAAGATGGTACACCGTGTGATCGGGAAAGGTTTCTAAAACGCACCTCATTTCTCATACTCCTTTGCTCGGGTTCGCCATTCCAGCCGATTTACTAGCCATCTCCCTCCTTGGAGAATCAGCACCTTTAACCTCCTGTTCCGTACAGGTTGCAATTTGTCCTGAGGATGAACGGGAAGAGGGGGAACCAATGAGAGACTAGCTCTAGGTGTTGGGACAGGCACAGGTCACTCTATTTTCCCATCAGGAAGAAGAATTAAGCACAAGCTCAGCCTGCCCCCCAGAACCAGAAGAGGGCCTGAAGCAATCCTGCGCTTTTGCGGCCAGCTCCCAAAAAAGCGAGTTGAAAAATGGAGCTCAGGGGCACTGCAATTCACAAACCTGCAGAGTTTTAAATGATACCTCTCGTCCACAAATATACTAAGGGAAGGCAACGAAGAGGCTTTGAAAGCAAGGCAGAATTGCAGGAAACAGATTTCAGGAGGTAGATTCGAATCGCCTTGAAAGCACATGAAAAGCGGCAAAACGTGGACAATGATGCCCTTGGCCAAAAAGGGCGTATGCGTTTTTTCCTGAATATATTCAGGAAAAAACGCATACGCCCTTTTTGGCCAACCAAGCAACCTGGAAAGGCCAATCAGCGCTCCAAAGAAGTCTCGCTTCCCAGCGGGCAAAAGGGCCATGCGGAAAAAAGTGTCCAAACCAGAAATGCAGGACCGGCCATGGAGAAATGGGAGCCTTGCTACGCTGATGGGTGGGATGTAAATTGCCAACAGCCACTCTGGAGAAGTGTACGGTGTGTTCTGAAACATCTAAAAAACACAGCTTGGAGAGCATAGGGCACTTCCACTCATGGGCGTATAAATTGGGAAAACTAAAAATCAGCAAGACACAGGCACCCCAAAGTTTAGGGCTGCTCTGTTGACAAGAACCCCCACTTCATTACACCTTAAATATCCTAGGAAAGCGAAAAATGGATAAAGAAGTTGTGGTCCTCATGTACAATGGAATATCACTCAGCCATGAAATCAACGTCATAAGGCTAGTAGCAGCACGATGAGTGGATTTAGGTACGACGATTCTAAGTGAAATAAGTCACACAGAAAAAGACACTTATCATAAGATATCACTTAAAGAGGGAATGTAAAAACCGCTACACTTGAACTGAATTACAAAACAGAACAGAGTCACACGTTTAGGAAACACACTATGGCTGCTGAACGGGAAAGGTGAGGTGGGGTGATGCATAAAACAAGGGTTTCAAATTAGCTCCGATACCGTTCCATAAACCCAATATGTAAGAGACAAGACCTATTCCTTTTTCAGTGAACTGGACTCAACACCCCCTATTCACCGCACAAGAATATATCTGACTAGTAAGAATCTTCAAACCTATGTATTGATATCTCTCCGTAAGTGAGTCAAGGGGGTGTAAAGCGGCATAAACACAGCCGTGAAAAGCAGCTAAACCCCATTATAAAAATAAATTACTTTTCAAAACCCGTGAAACAAAGACAGTGAAAGAGAGAGAAATTCTTACAAAATTCGTTCAGGGGCTGTGATGCAACCTGGATTGACCATATCTAGACCCACAGCTGATTGAGACATAAGGGTGGACACTCTTGGGGCTGAGAGGTTCGGTGAGGTTGGGTGAACCAACGCAGACCCTTTCAAGTAATACTGCATGGTACCCATCCCATGGGTCCCAAATCTCCAGGTTCAAGGGCATCTTCCTACGTCGAAAACAGGCATGAGAAACCCAGAAGATGGTACACCGTGTGATCGGGAAAGGTTTCTAAAACGCACCTCATTTCTCATCTCCTTTGCTCGGGTTCGCCATTCCAGCCGATTTACTAGCCATCTCCCTCCTTGGAGAATCAGCACCTTTAACCTCCTGTTCCGTACAGGTTGCAATTTGTCCTGAGGATGAACGGGAAGAGGGGGAACCAATGAGAGACTAGCTCTAGGTGTTGGGACAGGCACAGGTCACTCTATTTTCCCATCAGGAAGAAGAATTAAGCACAAGCTCAGCCTGCCCCCCAGAACCAGAAGAGGGCCTGAAGCAATCCTGCGCTTTTGCGGCCAGCTCCCAAAAAAGCGAGTTGAAAAATGGAGCTCAGGGGCACTGCAATTCACAAACCTGCAGAGTTTTAAATGATACCTCTCGTCCACAAATATACTAAGGGAAGGCAACGAAGAGGCTTTGAAAGCAAGGCAGAATTGCAGGAAACGGATTTCAGGAGGTAGATTCGAATCGCCCTGAAAGCACAAGAAAAGCGGCAAAACGTGGACAATGATGCCCTTGGCCAAAAAGGGCGTATGCGTTTTTTCCTGAATATATTCAGGAAAAAACGCATACGCCCTTTTTGGCCAAACAAGCAACCTGGAAAGTCCAATCAGTGCTCCAAAGAAGTCTCGCTTCCCAGCGGGCAAAAGGTCCATGCGGAAAAAAGTGTCCAAACCAGAAATGCAGGACCGGCCATGGAGAAATGGGAGCCTTGCTACGCTGATGGGTGGGATGTAAATTGCCAACAGCCACTCTGGAGAAGTGTACGGTGTGTTCTGAAACATCTAAAAAACACAGCTTGGAGAGGATAGGGCACTTCCACTCATGGGCGTATAAATTGGGAAAACTAAAAATCAGCAAGACACAGGCACCCCAAAGTTTAGGGCTGCTCTGTTGACAAGAACCCCCACTTCATTACACCTTAAATATCCTAGGAAAGCGAAAAATGGATAAAGAAGTTGTGGTCCTCATGTACAATGGAATATCACTCAGCCATGAAATCAACGTCATAAGGCTAGTAGCAGCACGATGAGTGGATTTAGGTACGACGATTCTAAGTGAAATAAGTCACACAGAAAAAGACACTTATCATAAGATATCACTTAGAGAGGGAATGTAAAAACCGCTACACTTGAACTGAATTACAAAACAGAACAGAGTCACACGTTTAGAAAACACACTATGGCTGCTGAACGGGAAAGGTGAGGTGGGGTGATGCATAAAACAAGGGTTTCAAATTAGCTCCGATACCGTTCCATAAACCCAATATGTAAGAGACAAGACCTATTCCTTTTTCAGTGAACTGGACTCAACACCCCCTATTCACCGCACAAGAATATATCTGACTAGTAAGAATCTTCAAACCTATGTATTGATATCTCTCCGTAAGTGAGTCAAGGGTGTGTAAAGCGGCAAAAACACAGCCGTGAAAAGCAGCTAAACCCCATTATAAAAATAAATTACTTTTCAAAACCCGTGAAACAAAGACAGTGAAAGAGAGAGAAATTCTTACAAAATTCGTTCAGGGGCTGTGATGCAACCTGGATTGACCATATCTAGACCCACAGCTGATTGAGACATAAGGGTGGACACTCTCGGGGCTGAGAGGTTCGGTGAGGTTGGGTGAGCCAACGCAGACCCTTTCAAGTAATACTGCATGGTACCCATCCCATGGGTCCCAAATCTCCAGGTTCAAGGGCATCTTCCTACGTCGAAAACAGGCATGAGAAACCCAGAAGATGGTACACCGTGTGATCGGGAAAGGTTTCTAAAACGCACCTCATTTCTCATACTCCTTTGCTCGGGTTCGCCATTCCAGCCGATTTACTAGCCATCTCCCTCCTTGGAGAATCAGCACCTTTAACCTCCTGTTCCGTACAGGTTGCAATTTGTCCTGAGGATGAACGGGAAGAGGGGGAACCAATGAGAGACTAGCTCTAGGTGTTGGGACAGGCACAGGTCACTCTATTTTCCCATCAGGAAGAAGAATTAAGCACAAGCTCAGCCTGCCCCCCAGAACCAGAAGAGGGCCTGAAGCAATCCTGCGCTTTTGCGGCCAGCTCCCAAAAAAGCGAGTTGAAAAATGGAGCTCAGGGGCACTGCAATTCACAAACCTGCAGAGTTTTAAATGATACCTCTCGTCCACAAATATACTAAGGGAAGGCAACGAAGAGGCTTTGAAAGCAAGGCAGAATTGCAGGAAACAGATTTCAGGAGGTAGATTCGAATCGCCTTGAAAGCACATGAAAAGCGGCAAAACGTGGACAATGATGCCCTTGGCCAAAAAGGGCGTATGCGTTTTTTCCTGAATATATTCAGGAAAAAACGCATACGCCCTTTTTGGCCAACCAAGCAACCTGGAAAGGCCAATCAGCGCTCCAAAGAAGTCTCGCTTCCCAGCGGGCAAAAGGGCCATGCGGAAAAAAGTGTCCAAACCAGAAATGCAGGACCGGCCATGGAGAAATGGGAGCCTTGCTACGCTGATGGGTGGGATGTAAATTGCCAACAGCCACTCTGGAGAAGTGTACGGTGTGTTCTGAAACATCTAAAAAACACAGCTTGGAGAGCATAGGGCACTTCCACTCATGGGCGTATAAATTGGGAAAACTAAAAATCAGCAAGACACAGGCACCCCAAAGTTTAGGGCTGCTCTGTTGACAAGAACCCCCACTTCATTACACCTTAAATATCCTAGGAAAGCGAAAAATGGATAAAGAAGTTGTGGTCCTCATGTACAATGGAATATCACTCAGCCATGAAATCAACGTCATAAGGCTAGTAGCAGCACGATGAGTGGATTTAGGTACGACGATTCTAAGTGAAATAAGTCACACAGAAAAAGACACTTATCATAAGATATCACTTAGAGAGGGAATGTAAAAACCGCTACACTTGAACTGAATTACAAAACAGAACAGAGTCACACGTTTAGAAAACACACTATGGCTGCTGAACGGGAAAGGTGAGGTGGGGTGATGCATAAAACAAGGGTTTCAAATTAGCTCCGATACCGTTCCATAAACCCAATATGTAAGAGACAAGACCTATTCCTTTTTCAGTGAACTGGACTCAACACCCCCTATTCACCGCACAAGAATATATCTGACTAGTAAGAATCTTCAAACCTATGTATTGATATCTCTCCGTAAGTGAGTCAAGGGGGTGTAAAGCGGCATAAACACAGCCGTGAAAAGCAGCTAAACCCCATTATAAAAATAAATTACTTTTCAAAACCCGTGAAACAAAGACAGTGAAAGAGAGAGAAATTCTTACAAAATTCGTTCAGGGGCTGTGATGCAACCTGGATTGACCATATCTAGACCCACAGCTGATTGAGACATAAGGGTGGACACTCTTGGGGCTGAGAGGTTCGGTGAGGTTGGGTGAGCCAACGCAGACCCTTTCAAGTAATACTGCATGGTACCCATCCCATGGGTCCCAAATCTCCAGGTTCAAGGGCATCTTCCTACGTCGAAAACAGGCATGAGAAACCCAGAAGATGGTACACCATGTGATCGGGAAAGGTTTTCTAAAACGCACCTCATTTCTCATCTCCTTTACTCGGGTTCGCCATTCCAGCCGATTTACTAGCCATCTCTCTCCTTGGAGAATCAGCACCTTTAACCTCCTGTTCCGTACAGGTTGCAATTTGTCCTGAGGATGAAGGGGAAGAGGGGGAACCAATGAGAGACTAGCTCTAGGTGTTGGGACAGGCACAGGTCACTCTATTTTCCCATCAGGAAGAAGAATTAAGCACAAGCTCAGCCTGCCCCCCAGAACCAGAAGAGGGCCTGAAGCAATCCTGCGCTTTGGCGGCCAGCTCCCAAAAGAGCGAGTTGAAAAATGGAGCTCAGGGGCCCTGCAATTCACAAACCTGCAGAGTTTTAAATGATACCTCTCGTCCACAAATATATTAAGGGAAGGCAACGAAGAGGCTTTGAAAGCAAGGCAGAATTGCAGGAAACAGATTTCAGGAGGTAGATTCGAATCGCCTTGAAAGCACATGAAAAGCGGCAAAACGTGGACAATGATGCCCTTGGCCAAAAAGGGCGTATGCGTTTTTTCCTGAATATATTCAGGAAAAAACGCATACGCCCTTTTTGGCCAACCAAGCAACCTGGAAAGGCCAATCAGCGCTCCAAAGAAGTCTCGCTTCCCAGCGGGCAAAAGGGCCATGCGGAAAAAAGTGTCCAAACCAGAAATGCAGGACCGGCCATGGAGAAATGGGAGCCTTGCTACGCTGATGGGTGGGATGTAAATTGCCAACAGCCACTCTGGAGAAGTGTACGGTGTGTTCTGAAACATCTAAAAAACACAGCTTGGAGAGCATAGGGCACTTCCACTCATGGGCGTATAAATTGGGAAAACTAAAAATCAGCAAGACACAGGCACCCCAAAGTTTAGGGCTGCTCTGTTGACAAGAACCCCCACTTCATTACACCTTAAATATCCTAGGAAAGAGAAAAATGGATAAAGAAGTTGTGGTCCTCATGTACAATGGAATATCACTCAGCCATGAAATCAACGTCATAAGGCTAGTAGCAGCACGATGAGTGGATTTAGGTACGACGATTCTAAGTGAAATAAGTCACACAGAAAAAGACACTTATCATAAGATATCCCTTATAGAGGGAATGTAAAAACCGCTACACTTGAACTGAATTACAAAACAGAACAGAGTCACACGTTTAGAAAACACACTATGGCTGCTGAACGGGAAAGGTGAGGTGGGGTGATGCATAAAACAAGGGTTTCAAATTAGCTCCGATACCGTTCCATAAACCCAATATGTAAGAGACAAGACCTATTCCTTTTTCAGTGAACTGGACTCAACACCCCCTATTCACCGCACAAGAATATATCTGACTAGTAAGAATCTTCAAACCTATGTATTGATATCTCTCCGTAAGTGAGTCAAGGGGGTGTAAAGCGGCATAAACACAGCCGTGAAAAGCAGCTAAACCCCATTATAAAAATAAATTACTTTTCAAAACCCGTGAAACAAAGACAGTGAAAGAGAGAGAAATTCTTACAAAATTCGTTCAGGGGCTGTGATGCAACCTGGATTGACCATATCTAGACCCACAGCTGATTGAGACATAAGGGTGGACACTCTTGGGGCTGAGAGGTTCGGTGAGGTTGGGTGAGCCAACGCAGACCCTTTCAAGTAATACTGCATGGTACCCATCCCATGGGTCCCAAATCTCCAGGTTCAAGGGCATCTTCCTACGTCGAAAACAGGCATGAGAAACCCAGAAGATGGTACACCGTGTGATCGGGAAAGGTTTCTAAAACGCACCTCATTTCTCATCTCCTTTGCTCGGGTTCGCCATTCCAGCCGATTTACTAGCCATCTCCCTCCTTGGAGAATCAGCACCTTTAACCTCCTGTTCCGTACAGGTTGCAATTTGTCCTGAGGATGAACGGGAAGAGGGGGAACCAATGAGAGACTAGCTCTAGGTGTTGGGACAGGCACAGGTCACTCTATTTTCCCATCAGGAAGAAGAATTAAGCACAAGCTCAGCCTGCCCCCCAGAACCAGAAGAGGGCCTGAAGCAATCCTGCGCTTTTGCGGCCAGCTCCCAAAAAAGCGAGTTGAAAAATGGAGCTCAGGGGCACTGCAATTCACAAACCTGCAGAGTTTTAAATGATACCTCTCGTCCACAAATATATTAAGGGAAGGCAACGAAGAGGCTTTGAAAGCAAGGCAGAATTGCAGGAAACAGATTTCAGGAGGTAGATTCGAATCGCCTTGAAAGCACATGAAAAGCGGCAAAACGTGGACAATGATGCCCTTGGCCAAAAAGGGCGTATGCGTTTTTTCCTGAATATATTCAGGAAAAAACGCATACGCCCTTTTTGGCCAACCAAGCAACCTGGAAAGGCCAATCAGCGCTCCAAAGAAGTCTCGCTTCCCAGCGGGCAAAAGGGCCATGCGGAAAAAAGTGTCCAAACCAGAAATGCAGGACCGGCCATGGAGAAATGGGAGCCTTGCTACGCTGATGGGTGGGATGTAAATTGCCAACAGCCACTCTGGAGAAGTGTACGGTGTGTTCTGAAACATCTAAAAAACACAGCTTGGAGAGCATAGGGCACTTCCACTCATGGGCGTATAAATTGGGAAAACTAAAAATCAGCAAGACACAGGCACCCCAAAGTTTAGGGCTGCTCTGTTGACAAGAACCCCCACTTCATTACACCTTAAATATCCTAGGAAAGAGAAAAATGGATAAAGAAGTTGTGGTCCTCATGTACAATGGAATATCACTCAGCCATGAAATCAACGTCATAAGGCTAGTAGCAGCACGATGAGTGGATTTAGGTACGACGATTCTAAGTGAAATAAGTCACACAGAAAAAGACACTTATCATAAGATATCCCTTATAGAGGGAATGTAAAAACCGCTACACTTGAACTGAATTACAAAACAGAACAGAGTCACACGTTTAGAAAACACACTATGGCTGCTGAACGGGAAAGGTGAGGTGGGGTGATGCATAAAACAAGGGTTTCAAATTAGCTCCGATACCGTTCCATAAACCCAATATGTAAGAGACAAGACCTATTCCTTTTTCAGTGAACTGGACTCAACACCCCCTATTCACCGCACAAGAATATATCTGACTAGTAAGAATCTTCAAACCTATGTATTGATATCTCTCCGTAAGTGAGTCAAGGGGGTGTAAAGCGGCATAAACACAGCCGTGAAAAGCAGCTAAACCCCATTATAAAAATAAATTACTTTTCAAAACCCGTGAAACAAAGACAGTGAAAGAGAGAGAAATTCTTACAAAATTCGTTCAGGGGCTGTGATGCAACCTGGATTGACCATATCTAGACCCACAGCTGATTGAGACATAAGGGTGGACACTCTTGGGGCTGAGAGGTTCGGTGAGGTTGGGTGAACCAACGCAGACCCTTTCAAGTAATACTGCATGGTACCCATCCCATGGGTCCCAAATCTCCAGGTTCAAGGGCATCTTCCTACGTCGAAAACAGGCATGAGAAACCCAGAAGATGGTACACCGTGTGATCGGGAAAGGTTTCTAAAACGCACCTCATTTCTCATCTCCTTTGCTCGGGTTCGCCATTCCAGCCGATTTACTAGCCATCTCCCTCCTTGGAGAATCAGCACCTTTAACCTCCTGTTCCGTACAGGTTGCAATTTGTCCTGAGGATGAACGGGAAGAGGGGGAACCAATGAGAGACTAGCTCTAGGTGTTGGGACAGGCACAGGTCACTCTATTTTCCCATCAGGAAGAAGAATTAAGCACAAGCTCAGCCTGCCCCCCAGAACCAGAAGAGGGCCTGAAGCAATCCGGCGCTTTTGCGGCCAGCTCCCTAAAAAGCGAGTTGAAAAATGGAGCTCAGGGGCACTGCAATTCACAAACCTGCAGAGTTTTAAATGATACCTCTCGTCCACAAATATACTAAGGGAAGGCAACGAAGAGGCTTTGAAAGCAAGGCAGAATTGCAGGAAACAGATTTCAGGAGGTAGATTCGAATCGCCCTGAAAGCACAAGAAAAGCGGCAAAACGTGGACAATGATGCCCTTGGCCAAAAAGGGCGTATGCGTTTTTTCCTGAATATATTCAGGAAAAAACGCATACGCCCTTTTTGGCCAAACAAGCAACCTGGAAAGGCCAATCAGCGCTCCAAAGAAGTCTCGCTTCCCAGCGGGCAAAAGGGCCATGCGGAAAAAAGTGTCCAAACCAGAAATGCAGGACCGGCCATGGAGAAATGGGAGCCTTGCTACGCTGATGGGTGGGATGTAAATTGCCAACAGCCACTCTGGAGAAGTGTACGGTGTGTTCTGAAACATCTAAAAAACACAGCTTGGAGAGGATAGGGCACTTCCACTCATGGGCGTATAAATTGGGAAAACTAAAAATCAGCAAGACACAGGCACCCCAAAGTTTAGGGCTGCTCTGTGGACAAGAACCCCCACTTCATTACACCTTAAATATCCTAGGAAAGAGAAAAATGGATAAAGAAGTTGTGGTCCTCATGTACAATGGAATATCACTCAGCCATGAAATCCACGTCATAAGGCTAGTAGCAGCACGATGAGTGGATTTAGGTACGACGATTCTAAGTGAAATAAGTCACACAGAAAAAGACACTTATCATAAGATATCACTTAGAGAGGGAATGTAAAAACCGCTACACTTGAACTGAATTACAAAACAGAACAGAGTCACACGTTTAGAAAACACACTATGGCTGCTGAACGGGAAAGGTGAGGTGGGGTGATGCATAAAACAAGGGTTTCAAATTAGCTCTGATACCGTTCCATAAACCCAATATGTAAGAGACAAGACCTATTCCTTTTTCAGTGAACTGGACTCAACACCCCCTATTCACCGCACAAGAATATATCTGACTAGTAAGAATCTTCAAACCTATGTATTGATATCTCTCCGTAAGTGAGTCAAGGGGGTGTAAAGCGGCATAAACACAGCCGTGAAAAGCAGCTAAACCCCATTATAAAAATAAATTACTTTTCAAAACCCGTGAAACAAAGACAGTGAAAGAGAGAGAAATTCTTACAAAATTCGTTCAGGGGCTGTGATGCAACCTGGATTGACCATATCTAGACCCACAGCTGATTGAGACATAAGGGTGGACACTCTTGGGGCTGAGAGGTTCGGTGAGGTTGGGTGAGCCAACGCAGACCCTTTCAAGTAATACTGCATGGTACCCATCCCATGGGTCCCAAATCTCCAGGTTCAAGGGCATCTTCCTACGTCGAAAACAGGCATGAGAAACCCAGAAGATGGTACACCGTGTGATCGGGAAAGGTTTCTAAAACGCACCTCATTTCTCATCTCCTTTGCTCGGGTTCGCCATTCCAGCCGATTTACTAGCCATCTCCCTCCTTGGAGAATCAGCACCTTTAACCTCCTGTTCCGTACAGGTTGCAATTTGTCCTGAGGATGAACGGGAAGAGGGGGAACCAATGAGAGACTAGCTCTAGGTGTTGGGACAGGCACAGGTCACTCTATTTTCCCATCAGGAAGAAGAATTAAGCACAAGCTCAGCCTGCCCCCCAGAACCAGAAGAGGGCCTGAAGCAATCCGGCGCTTTTGCGGCCAGCTCCCAAAAAAGCGAGTTGAAAAATGGAGCTCAGGGGCACTGCAATTCACAAACCTGCAGAGTTTTAAATGATACCTCTCGTCCACAAATATACTAAGGGAAGGCAACGAAGAGGCTTTGAAAGCAAGGCAGAATTGCAGGAAACAGATTTCAGGAGGTAGATTCGAATCGCCCTGAAAGCACAAGAAAAGCGGCAAAACGTGGACAATGATGCCCTTGGCCAAAAAGGGCGTATGCGTTTTTTCCTGAATATATTCAGGAAAAAACGCATACGCCCTTTTTGGCCAAACAAGCAACCTGGAAAGGCCAATCAGCGCTCCAAAGAAGTCTCGCTTCCCAGCGGGCAAAAGGGCCATGCGGAAAAAAGTGTCCAAACCAGAAATGCAGGACCGGCCATGGAGAAATGGGAGCCTTGCTACGCTGATGGGTGGGATGTAAATTGCCAACAGCCACTCTGGAGAAGTGTACGGTGTGTTCTGAAACATCTAAAAAACACAGCTTGGAGAGGATAGGGCACTTCCACTCATGGGCGTATAAATTGGGAAAACTAAAAATCAGCAAGACACAGGCACCCCAAAGTTTAGGGCTGCTCTGTGGACAAGAACCCCCACTTCATTACACCTTAAATATCCTAGGAAAGAGAAAAATGGATAAAGAAGTTGTGGTCCTCATGTACAATGGAATATCACTCAGCCATGAAATCCACGTCATAAGGCTAGTAGCAGCACGATGAGTGGATTTAGGTACGACGATTCTAAGTGAAATAAGTCACACAGAAAAAGACACTTATCATAAGATATCACTTAGAGAGGGAATGTAAAAACCGCTACACTTGAACTGAATTACAAAACAGAACAGAGTCACACGTTTAGAAAACACACTATGGCTGCTGAACGGGAAAGGTGAGGTGGGGTGATGCATAAAACAAGGGTTTCAAATTAGCTCTGATACCGTTCCATAAACCCAATATGTAAGAGACAAGACCTATTCCTTTTTCAGTGAACTGGACTCAACACCCCCTATTCACCGCACAAGAATATATCTGACTAGTAAGAATCTTCAAACCTATGTATTGATATCTCTCCGTAAGTGAGTCAAGGGGGTGTAAAGCGGCATAAACACAGCCGTGAAAAGCAGCTAAACCCCATTATAAAAATAAATTACTTTTCAAAACCCGTGAAACAAAGACAGTGAAAGAGAGAGAAATTCTTACAAAATTCGTTCAGGGGCTGTGATGCAACCTGGATTGACCATATCTAGACCCACAGCTGATTGAGACATAAGGGTGGACACTCTTGGGGCTGAGAGGTTCGGTGAGGTTGGGTGAGCCAACGCAGACCCTTTCAAGTAATACTGCATGGTACCCATCCCATGGGTCCCAAATCTCCAGGTTCAAGGGCATCTTCCTACGTCGAAAACAGGCATGAGAAACCCAGAAGATGGTACACCGTGTGATCGGGAAAGGTTTCTAAAACGCACCTCATTTCTCATCTCCTTTGCTCGGGTTCGCCATTCCAGCCGATTTACTAGCCATCTCCCTCCTTGGAGAATCAGTACCTTTAACCTCCTGTTCCGTACAGGTTGCAATTTGTCCTGAGGATGAACGGGAAGAGGGGGAACCAATGAGAGACTAGCTCTAGGTGTTGGGACAGGCACAGGTCACTCTATTTTCCCATCAGGAAGAAGAATTAAGCACAAGCTCAGCCTGCCCCCCAGAACCAGAAGAGGGCCTGAAGCAATCCTGCGCTTTTGCGGCCAGCTCCCAAAAAAGCGAGTTGAAAAATGGAGCTCAGGGGCACTGCAATTCACAAACCTGCAGAGTTTTAAATGATACCTCTCGTCCACAAATATATTAAGGGAAGGCAACGAAGAGGCTTTGAAAGCAAGGCAGAATTGCAGGAAACAGATTTCAGGAGGTAGATTCGAATCGCCTTGAAAGCACATGAAAAGCGGCAAAACGTGGACAATGATGCCCTTGGCCAAAAAGGGCGTATGCGTTTTTTCCTGAATATATTCAGGAAAAAACGCATACGCCCTTTTTGGCCAACCAAGCAACCTGGAAAGGCCAATCAGCGCTCCAAAGAAGTCTCGCTTCCCAGCGGGCAAAAGGGCCATGCGGAAAAAAGTGTCCAAACCAGAAATGCAGGACCGGCCATGGAGAAATGGGAGCCTTGCTACGCTGATGGGTGGGATGTAAATTGCCAACAGCCACTCTGGAGAAGTGTACGGTGTGTTCTGAAACTTCTAAAAAACACAGCTTGGAGAGCATAGGGCACTTCCACTCATGGGCGTATAAATTGGGAAAACTAAAAATCAGCAAGACACAGGCACCCCAAAGTTTAGGGCTGCTCTGTGGACAAGAACCCCCACTTCATTACACCTTAAATATCCTAGGAAAGAGAAAAATGGATAAAGAAGTTGTGGTCCTCATGTACAATGGAATATCACTCAGCCATGAAATCAACGTCATAAGGCTAGTAGCAGCACGATGAGTGGATTTAGGTACGACGATTCTAAGTGAAATAAGTCACACAGAAAAAGACACTTATCATAAGATATCACTTAGAGAGGGAATGTAAAAACCGCTACACTTGAACTGAATTACAAAACAGAACAGAGTCACACGTTTAGAAAACACACTATGGCTGCTGAACGGGAAAGGTGAGGTGGGGTGATGCATAAAACAAGGGTTTCAAATTAGCACCGATACCGTTCCATAAACCCAATATGTAAGAGACAAGACCTATTCCTTTTTCAGTGAACTGGACTCAACACCCCCTATTCACCGCACAAGAATATATCTGACTAGTAAGAATCTTCAAACCTATGTATTGATATCTCTCCGTAAGTGAGTCAAGGGTGTGTAAAGCGGCAAAAACACAGCCGTGAAAAGCAGCTAAACCTCATTATAAAAATAAATTACTTTTCAAAACCCGTGAAACAAAGACAGTGAAAGAGAGAGAAATTCTTACAAAATTCGTTCAGGGGCTGTGATGCAACCTGGATTGACCATATCTAGACCCACAGCTGATTGAGACATAAGGGTGGACACTCTCGGGGCTGAGAGGTTCGGTGAGGTTGGGTGAGCCAACGCAGACCCTTTCAAGTAATACTGCATGGTACCCATCCCATGGGTCCCAAATCTCCAGGTTCAAGGGCATCTTCCTACGTCGAAAACAGGCATGAGAAACCCAGAAGATGGTACACCGTGTGATCGGGAAAGGTTTCTAAAACGCACCTCATTTCTCATACTCCTTTGCTCGGGTTCGCCATTCCAGCCGATTTACTAACCATCTCCCTCCTTGGAGAATCAGCACCTTTAACCTCCTGTTCCGTACAGGTTGCAATTTGTCCTGAGGATGAACGGGAAGAGGGGGAACCAATGAGAGACTAGCTCTAGGTGTTGGGACAGGCACAGGTCACTCTATTTTCCCATCAGGAAGAAGAATTAAGCACAAGCTCAGCCTGCCCCCCAGAACCAGAAGAGGGCCTGAAGCAATCCTGCGCTTTTGCGGCCAGCTCCCAAAAAAGCGAGTTGAAAAATGGAGCTCAGGGGCACTGCAATTCACAAACCTGCAGAGTTTTAAATGATACCTCTCGTCCACAAATATACTAAGGGAAGGCAACGAAGAGGCTTTGAAAGCAAGGCAGAATTGCAGGAAACAGATTTCAGGAGGTAGATTCGAATCGCCTTGAAAGCACATGAAAAGCGGCAAAACGTGGACAATGATGCCCTTGGCCAAAAAGGGCGTATGCGTTTTTTCCTGAATATATTCAGGAAAAAACGCATACGCCATTTTTGGCCAACCAAGCAACCTGGAAAGGCCAATCAGCGCTCCAAAGAAGTCTCGCTTCCCAGCGGGCAAAAGGGCCATGCGGAAAAAAGTGTCCAAACCAGAAATGCAGGACCGGCCATGGAGAAATGGGAGCCTTGCTACGCTGATGGGTGGGATGTAAATTGCCAACAGCCACTCTGGAGAAGTGTACGGTGTGTTCTGAAACATCTAAAAAACACAGCTTGGAGAGCATAGGGCACTTCCACTCATGGGCGTATAAATTGGGAAAACTAAAAATCAGCAAGACACAGGCACCCCAAAGTTTAGGGCTGCTCTGTTGACAAGAACCCCCACTTCATTACACCTTAAATATCCTAGGAAAGAGAAAAATGGATAAAGAAGTTGTGGTCCTCATGTACAATGGAATATCACTCAGCCATGAAATCAACGTCATAAGGCTAGTAGCAGCACGATGAGTGGATTTAGGTACGTCGATTCTAAGTGAAATAAGTCACACAGAAAAAGACACTTATCATAAGATATCACTTAGAGAGGGAATGTAAAAACCGCTACACTTGAACTGAATTACAAAACAGAACAGAGTCACACGTTTAGAAAACACACTATGGCTGCTGAACGGGAAAGGTGAGGTGGGGTGATGCATAAAACAAGGGTTTCAAATTAGCTCCGATACCGTTCCATAAACCCAATATGTAAGAGACAAGACCTATTCCTTTTTCAGTGAACTGGACTCAACACCCCCTATTCACCGCACAAGAATATATCTGACTAGTAAGAATCTTCAAACCTATGTATTGATATCTCTCCGTAAGTGAGTCAAGGGGGTGTAAAGCGGCATAAACACAGCCGTGAAAAGCAGCTAAACCCCATTATAAAAATAAATTACTTTTCAAAACCCGTGAAACAAAGACAGTGAAAGAGAGAGAAATTCTTACAAAATTCGTTCAGGGGCTGTGATGCAACCTGGATTGACCATATCTAGACCCACAGCTGATTGAGACATAAGGGTGGACACTCTTGGGGCTGAGAGGTTCGGTGAGGTTGGGTGAGCCAACGCAGACCCTTTCAAGTAATACTGCATGGTACCCATCCCATGGGTCCCAAATCTCCAGGTTCAAGGGCATCTTCCTACGTCGAAAACAGGCATGAGAAACCCAGAAGATGGTACACCATGTGATCGGGAAAGGTTTTCTAAAACGCACCTCATTTCTCATCTCCTTTACTCGGGTTCGCCATTCCAGCCGATTTACTAGCCATCTCTCTCCTTGGAGAATCAGCACCTTTAACCTCCTGTTCCGTACAGGTTGCAATTTGTCCTGAGGATGAAGGGGAAGAGGGGGAACCAATGAGAGACTAGCTCTAGGTGTTGGGACAGGCACAGGTCACTCTATTTTCCCATCAGGAAGAAGAATTAAGCACAAGCTCAGCCTGCCCCCCAGAACCAGAAGAGGGCCTGAAGCAATCCTGCGCTTTGGCGGCCAGCTCCCAAAAAAGCGAGTTGAAAAATGGAGCTCAGGGGCCCTGCAATTCACAAACCTGCAGAGTTTTAAATGATACCTCTCGTCCACAAATATATTAAGGGAAGGCAACGAAGAGGCTTTGAAAGCAAGGCAGAATTGCAGGAAACAGATTTCAGGAGGTAGATTCGAATCGCCTTGAAAGCACATGAAAAGCGGCAAAACGTGGACAATGATGCCCTTGGCCAAAAAGGGCGTATGCGTTTTTTCCTGAATATATTCAGGAAAAAACGCATACGCCCTTTTTGGCCAACCAAGCAACCTGGAAAGGCCAATCAGCGCTCCAAAGAAGTCTCTCTTCCCAGCGGGCAAAAGGGCCATGCGGAAAAAAGTGTCCAAACCAGAAATGCAGGACCGGCCATGGAGAAATGGGAGCCTTGCTACGCTGATGGGTGGGATGTAAATTGCCAACAGCCACTCTGGAGAAGTGTACGGTGTGTTCTGAAACATCTAAAAAACACAGCTTGGAGAGCATAGGGCACTTCCACTCATGGGCGTATAAATTGGGAAAACTAAAAATCAGCAAGACACAGGCACCCCAAAGTTTAGGGCTGCTCTGTTGACAAGAACCCCCACTTCATTACACCTTAAATATCCTAGGAAAGCGAAAAATGGATAAAGAAGTTGTGGTCCTCATGTACAATGGAATATCACTCAGCCATGAAATCAACGTCATAAGGCTAGTAGCAGCACGATGAGTGGATTTAGGTACGACGATTCTAAGTGAAATAAGTCACACAGAAAAAGACACTTATCATAAGATATCCCTTATAGAGGGAATGTAAAAACCGCTACACTTGAACTGAATTACAAAACAGAACAGAGTCACACGTTTAGAAAACACACTATGGCTGCTGAACGGGAAAGGTGAGGTGGGGTGATGCATAAAACAAGGGTTTCCAATTAGCTCCGATACCGTTCCATAAACCCAATATGTAAGAGACAAGACCTATTCCTTTTTCAGTGAACTGGACTCAACACCCCCTATTCACCGCACAAGAATATATCTGACTAGTAAGAATCTTCAAACCTATGTATTGATATCTCTCCGTAAGTGAGTCAAGGGGGTGTAAAGCGGCATAAACACAGCCGTGAAAAGCAGCTAAACCCCATTATAAAAATAAATTACTTTTCAAAACCCGTGAAACAAAGACAGTGAAAGAGAGAGAAATTCTTACAAAATTCGTTCAGGGGCTGTGATGCAACCTGGATTGACCATATCTAGACCCACAGCTGATTGAGACATAAGGGTGGACACTCTTGGGGCTGAGAGGTTCGGTGAGGTTGGGTGAGCCAACGCAGACCCTTTCAAGTAATACTGCATGGTACCCATCCCATGGGTCCCAAATCTCCAGGTTCAAGGGCATCTTCCTACGTCGAAAACAGGCATGAGAAATCCAGAAGATGGTACACCATGTGATCGGGAAAGGTTTTCTAAAACGCACCTCATTTCTCATCTCCTTTACTCGGGTTCGCCATTCCAGCCGATTTACTAGCCATCTCTCTCCTTGGAGAATCAGCACCTTTAACCTCCTGTTCCGTACAGGTTGCAATTTGTCCTGAGGATGAAGGGGAAGAGGGGGAACCAATGAGAGACTAGCTCTAGGTGTTGGGACAGGCACAGGTCACTCTATTTTCCCATCAGGAAGAAGAATTAAGCACAAGCTCAGCCTGCCCCCCAGAACCAGAAGAGGGCCTGAAGCAATCCTGCGCTTTGGCGGCCAGCTCCCAAAAAAGCGAGTTGAAAAATGGAGCTCAGGGGCCCTGCAATTCACAAACCTGCAGAGTTTTAAATGATACCTCTCGTCCACAAATATATTAAGGGAAGGCAACGAAGAGGCTTTGAAAGCAAGGCAGAATTGCAGGAAACAGATTTCAGGAGGTAGATTCGAATCGCCTTGAAAGCACATGAAAAGCGGCAAAACGTGGACAATGATGCCCTTGGCCAAAAAGGGCGTATGCGTTTTTTCCTGAATATATTCAGGAAAAAACGCATACGCCCTTTTTGGCCAACCAAGCAACCTGGAAAGGCCAATCAGCGCTCCAAAGAAGTCTCGCTTCCCAGCGGGCAAAAGGGCCATGCGGAAAAAAGTGTCCAAACCAGAAATGCAGGACCGGCCATGGAGAAATGGGAGCCTTGCTACGCTGATGGGTGGGATGTAAATTGCCAACAGCCACTCTGGAGAAGTGTACGGTGTGTTCTGAAACATCTAAAAAACACAGCTTGGAGAGCATAGGGCACTTCCACTCATGGGCGTATAAATTGGGAAAACTAAAAATCAGCAAGACACAGGCACCCCAAAGTTTAGGGCTGCTCTGTTGACAAGAACCCCCACTTCATTACACCTTAAATATCCTAGGAAAGCGAAAAATGGATAAAGAAGTTGTGGTCCTCATGTACAATGGAATATCACTCAGCCATGAAATCAACGTCATAAGGCTAGTAGCAGCACGATGAGTGGATTTAGGTACGACGATTCTAAGTGAAATAAGTCACACAGAAAAAGACACTTATCATAAGATATCCCTTATAGAGGGAATGTAAAAACCGCTACACTTGAACTGAATTACAAAACAGAACAGAGTCACACGTTTAGAAAACACACTATGGCTGCTGAACGGGAAAGGTGAGGTGGGGTGATGCATAAAACAAGGGTTTCAAATTAGCTCCGATACCGTTCCATAAACCCAATATGTAAGAGACAAGACCTATTCCTTTTTCAGTGAACTGGACTCAACACCCCCTATTCACCGCACAAGAATATATCTGACTAGTAAGAATCTTCAAACCTATGTATTGATATCTCTCCGTAAGTGAGTCAAGGGGGTGTAAAGCGGCATAAACACAGCCGTGAAAAGCAGCTAAACCCCATTATAAAAATAAATTACTTTTCAAAACCCGTGAAACAAAGACAGTGAAAGAGAGAGAAATTCTTACAAAATTCGTTCAGGGGCTGTGATGCAACCTGGATTGACCATATCTAGACCCACAGCTGATTGAGACATAAGGGTGGACACTCTTGGGGCTGAGAGGTTCGGTGAGGTTGGGTGAGCCAACGCAGACCCTTTCAAGTAATACTGCATGGTACCCATCCCAAGGGTCCCAAATCTCCAGGTTCAAGGGCATCTTCCTACGTCGAAAAAAGGCATGAGAAACCCAGAAGATGGTACACCGTGTGATCGGGAAAGGTTTCTAAAACGCACCTCATTTCTCATCTCCTTTGCTCGGGTTCGCCATTCCAGCCGATTTACTAGCCATCTCCCTCCTTGGAGAATCAGCACCTTTAACCTCCTGTTCCGTACAGGTTGCAATTTGTCCTGAGGATGAACGGGAAGAGGGGGAACCAATGAGAGACTAGCTCTAGGTGTTGGGACAGGCACAGGTCACTCTATTTTCCCATCAGGAAGAAGAATTAAGCACAAGCTCAGCCTGCCCCCCAGAACCAGAAGAGGGCCTGAAGCAATCCTGCGCTTTTGCGGCCAGCTCCCAAAAAAGCGAGTTGAAAAATGGAGCTCAGGGGCACTGCAATTCACAAACCTGCAGAGTTTTAAATGATACCTCTCGTCCACAAATATATTAAGGGAAGGCAACGAAGAGGCTTTGAAAGCAAGGCAGAATTGCAGGAAACAGATTTCAGGAGGTAGATTCGAATCGCCTTGAAAGCACATGAAAAGCGGCAAAACGTGGACAATGATGCCCTTGGCCAAAAAGGGCGTATGCGTTTTTTCCTGAATATATTCAGGAAAAAACGCATACGCCCTTTTTGGCCAACCAAGCAACCTGGAAAGGCCAATCAGCGCTCCAAAGAAGTCTCGCTTCCCAGCGGGCAAAAGGGCCATGCGGAAAAAAGTGTCCAAACCAGAAATGCAGGACCAGCCATGGAGAAATGGGAGCCTTGCTACGCTGATGGGTGGGATGTAAATTGCCAACAGCCACTCTGGAGAAGTGTACGGTGTGTTCTGAAACATCTAAAAAACACAGCTTGGAGAGCATAGGGCACTTCCACTCATGGGCGTATAAATTGGGAAAACTAAAAATCAGCAAGACACAGGCACCCGAAAGTTTAGGGCTGCTCTGTTGACAAGAACCCCCACTTCATTACACCTTAAATATCCTAGGAAAGCGAAAAATGGATAAAGAAGTTGTGGTCCTCATGTACAATGGAATATCACTCAGCCATGAAATCAACGTCATAAGGCTAGTAGCAGCACGATGAGTGGATTTAGGTACGACGATTCTAAGTGAAATAAGTCACACAGAAAAAGACACTTATCATAAGATATCACTTAGAGAGGGAATGTAAAAACCGCTACACTTGAACTGAATTACAAAACAGAACAGAGTCACACGTTTAGAAAACACACTATGGCTGCTGAACGGGAAAGGTGAGGTGGGGTGATGCATAAAACAAGGGTTTCAAATTAGCTCCGATACCGTTCCATAAACCCAATATGTAAGAGACAAGACCTATTCCTTTTTCAGTGAACTGGACTCAACACCCCCTATTCACCGCACAAGAATATATCTGACTAGTAAGAATCTTCAAACCTATGTATTGATATCTCTCCGTAAGTGAGTCAAGGGGGTGTAAAGCGGCATAAACACAGCCGTGAAAAGCAGCTAAACCCCATTATAAAAATAAATTACTTTTCAAAACCCGTGAAACAAAGACAGTGAAAGAGAGAGAAATTCTTACAAAATTCGTTCAGGGGCTGTGATGCAACCTGGATTGACCATATCTAGACCCACAGCTGATTGAGACATAAGGGTGGACACTCTTGGGGCTGAGAGGTTCGGTGAGGTTGGGTGAGCCAACGCAGACCCTTTCAAGTAATACTGCATGGTACCCATCCCATGGGTCCCAAATCTCCAGGTTCAAGGGCATCTTCCTACGTCGAAAACAGGCATGAGAAACCCAGAAGATGGTACACCGTGTGATCGGGAAAGGTTTCTAAAACGCACCTCATTTCTCATCTCCTTTGCTCGGGTTCGCCATTCCAGCCGATTTACTAGCCATCTCCCTCCTTGGAGAATCAGCACCTTTAACCTCCTGTTCCGTACAGGTTGCAATTTGTCCTGAGGATGAACGGGAAGAGGGGGAACCAATGAGAGACTAGCTCTAGGTGTTGGGACAGGCACAGGTCACTCTATTTTCCCATCAGGAAGAAGAATTAAGCACAAGCTCAGCCTGCCCCCCAGAACCAGAAGAGGGCCTGAAGCAATCCTGCGCTTTTGCGGCCAGCTCCCAAAAAAGCGAGTTGAAAAATGGAGCTCAGGGGCACTGCAATTCACAAACCTGCAGAGTTTTAAATGATACCTCTCGTCCACAAATATATTAAGGGAAGGCAACGAAGAGGCTTTGAAAGCAAGGCAGAATTGCAGGAAACAGATTTCAGGAGGTAGATTCGAATCGCCTTGAAAGCACATGAAAAGCGGCAAAACGTGGACAATGATGCCCTTGGCCAAAAAGGGCGTATGCGTTTTTTCCTGAATATATTCAGGAAAAAACGCATACGCCCTTTTTGGCCAACCAAGCAACCTGGAAAGGCCAATCAGCGCTCCAAAGAAGTCTCGCTTCCCAGCGGGCAAAAGGGCCATGCGGAAAAAAGTGTCCAAACCAGAAATGCAGGACCGGCCATGGAGAAATGGGAGCCTTGCTACGCTGATGGGTGGGATGTAAATTGCCAACAGCCACTCTGGAGAAGTGTACGGTGTGTTCTGAAACATCTAAAAAACACAGCTTGGAGAGCATAGGGCACTTCCACTCATGGGCGTATAAATTGGGAAAACTAAAAATCAGCAAGACACAGGCACCCCAAAGTTTAGGGCTGCTCTGTGGACAAGAACCCCCACTTCATTACACCTTAAATATCCTAGGAAAGAGAAAAATGGATAAAGAAGTTGTGGTCCTCATGTACAATGGAATATCACTCAGCCATGAAATCAACGTCATAAGGCTAGTAGCAGCACGATGAGTGGATTTAGGTACGACGATTCTAAGTGAAATAAGTCACACAGAAAAAGACACTTATCATAAGATATCCCTTATAGAGGGAATGTAAAAACCGCTACACTTGAACTGAATTACAAAACAGAACAGAGTCACACATTTAGAAAACACACTATGGCTGCTGAACGGGAAAGGTGAGGTGGGGTGATGCATAAAACAAGGGTTTCAAATTAGCTCCGATACCGTTCCATAAACCCAATATGTAAGAGACAAGACCTATTCCTTTTTCAGTGAACTGGACTCAACACCCCCTATTCACCGCACAAGAATATATCTGACTAGTAAGAATCTTCAAACCTATGTATTGATATCTCTCTGTAAGTGAGTCAAGGGGGTGTAAAGCGGCATAAACACAGCCGTGAAAAGCAGCTAAACCCCATTATAAAAATAAATTACTTTTCAAAACCCGTGAAACAAAGACAGTGAAAGAGAGAGAAATTCTTACAAAATTCGTTCAGGGGCTGTGATGCAACCTGGATTGACCATATCTAGACCCACAGCTGATTGAGACATAAGGGTGGACACTCTTGGGGCTGAGAGGTTCGGTGAGGTTGGGTGAGCCAACGCAGACCCTTTCAAGTAATACTGCATGGTACCCATCCCATGGGTCCCTAATCACCAGGTTCAAGGGCATCTTCCTACGTCGAAAACAGGCATGAGAAACCCAGAAGATGGTACACCGTGTGATCCGGAAAGGTTTCTAAAACGCACCACATTTCTCATCTCCTTTGCTCGGGTTCGCCATTCCAGCCGATTTACTAGCCATCTCCCTCCTTGGAGAATCAGCACCTTTAACCTCCTGTTCCGTACAGGTTGCAATTTGTCCTGAGGATGAACGGGAAGAGGGGGAACCAATGAGAGACTAGCTCTAGGTGTTGGGACAGGCACAGGTCACTCTATTTTCCCATCAGGAAGAAGAATTAAGCACAAGCTCAGCCTGCCCCCCAGAACCAGAAGAGGGCCTGAAGCAATCCTGCGCTTTTGCGGCCAGCTCCCAAAAAAGCGAGTTGAAAAATGGAGCTCAGGGGCACTGCAATTCACAAACCTGCAGAGTTTTAAATGATACCTCTCGTCCACAAATATACTAAGGGAAGGCAACGAAGAGGCTTTGAAAGCAAGGCAGAATTGCAGGAAACAGATTTCAGGAGGTAGATTCGAATCGCCTTGAAAGCACATGAAAAGCGGCAAAACGTGGACAATGATGCCCTTGGCCAAAAAGGGCGTATGCGTTTTTTCCTGAATATATTCAGGAAAAAACGCATACGCCCTTTTTGGCCAACCAAGCAACCTGGAAAGGCCAATCAGCGCTCCAAAGAAGTCTCGCTTCCCAGCGGGCAAAAGGGCCATGCGGAAAAAAGTGTCCAAACCAGAAATGCAGGACCGGCCATGGAGAAATGGGAGCCTTGCTACGCTGATGGGTGGGATGTAAATTGCCAACAGCCACTCTGGAGAAGTGTACGGTGTGTTCTGAAACATCTAAAAAACACAGCTTGGAGAGCATAGGGCACTTCCACTCATGGGCGTATAAATTGGGAAAACTAAAAATCAGCAAGACACAGGCACCCCAAAGTTTAGGGCTGCTCTGTGGACAAGAACCCCCACTTCATTACACCTTAAATATCCTAGGAAAGAGAAAAATGGATAAAGAAGTTGTGGTCCTCATGTACAATGGAATATCACTCAGCCATGAAATCAACGTCATAAGGCTAGTAGCAGCACGATGAGTGTATTTAGGTACGACGATTCTAAGTGAAATAAGTCACACAGAAAAAGACACTTATCATAAGATATCACTTAGAGAGGGAATGTAAAAACCGCTACACTTGAACTGAATTACAAAACAGAACAGAGTCACACGTTTAGAAAACACACTATGGCTGCTGAACGGGAAAGGTGAGGTGGGGTGATGCATAAAACAAGGGTTTCAAATTAGCTCCGATACCGTTCCATAAACCCAATATGTAAGAGACAAGACCTATTCCTTTTTCAGTGAACTGGACTCAACACCCCCTATTCACCGCACAAGAATATATCTGACTAGTAAGAATCTTCAAACCTATGTATTGATATCTCTCCGTAAGTGAGTCAAGGGGGTGTAAAGCGGCATAAACACAGCCGTGAAAAGCAGCTAAACCCCATTATAAAAATAAATTACTTTTCAAAACCCGTGAAACAAAGACAGTGAAAGAGAGAGAAATTCTTACAAAATTCGTTCAGGGGCTGTGATGCAACCTGGATTGACCATATCTAGACCCACAGCTGATTGAGACATAAGGGTGGACACTCTTGGGGCTGAGAGGTTCGGTGAGGTTGGGTGAGCCAACGCAGACCCTTTCAAGTAATACTGCATGGTACCCATCCCATGGGTCCCAAATCTCCAGGTTCAAGGGCATCTTCCTACGTCGAAAACAGGCATGAGAAACCCAGAAGATGGTACACCGTGTGATCGGGAAAGGTTTCTAAAACGCACCTCATTTCTCATCTCCTTTGCTCGGGTTCGCCATTCCAGCCGATTTACTAGCCATCTCCCTCCTTGGAGAATCAGCACCTTTAACCTCCTGTTCCGTACAGGTTGCAATTTGTCCTGAGGATGAACGGGAAGAGGGGGAACCAATGAGAGACTAGCTCTAGGTGTTGGGACAGGCACAGGTCACTCTATTTTCCCATCAGGAAGAAGAATTAAGCACAAGCTCAGCCTGCCCCCCAGAACCAGAAGAGGGCCTGAAGCAATCCTGCGCTTTTGCGGCCAGCTCCCAAAAAAGCGAGTTGAAAAATGGAGCTCAGGGGCACTGCAATTCACAAACCTGCAGAGTTTTAAATGATACCTCTCGTCCACAAATATATTAAGGGAAGGCAACGAAGAGGCTTTGAAAGCAAGGCAGAATTGCAGGAAACAGATTTCAGGAGGTAGATTCGAATCGCCTTGAAAGCACATGAAAAGCGGCAAAACGTGGACAATGATGCCCTTGGCCAAAAAGGGCGTATGCGTTTTTTCCTGAACATATTCAGGAAAAAACGCATACGCCCTTTTTGGCCAACCAAGCAACCTGGAAAGGCCAATCAGCGCTCCAAAGAAGTCTCGCTTCCCAGCGGGCAAAAGGGCCATGCGGAAAAAAGTGTCCAAACCAGAAATGCAGGACCGGCCATGGAGAAATGGGAGCCTTGCTACGCTGATGGGTGGGATGTAAATTGCCAACAGCCACTCTGGAGAAGTGTACGGTGTGTTCTGAAACATCTAAAAAACACAGCTTGGAGAGCATAGGGCACTTCCACTCATGGGCGTATAAATTGGGAAAACTAAAAATCAGCAAGACACAGGCACCCCAAAGTTTAGGGCTGCTCTGTTGACAAGAACCCCCACTTCATTACACCTTAAATATCCTAGGAAAGAGAAAAATGGATAAAGAAGTTGTGGTCCTCATGTACAATGGAATATCACTCAGCCATGAAATCAACGTCATAAGGCTAGTAGCAGCACGATGAGTGGATTTAGGTACGACGATTCTAAGTGAAATAAGTCACACAGAAAAAGACACTTATCATAAGATATCCCTTATAGAGGGAATGTAAAAACCGCTACACTTGAACTGAATTACAAAACAGAACAGAGTCACACGTTTAGAAAACACACTATGGCTGCTGAACGGGAAAGGTGAGGTGGGGTGATGCATAAAACAAGGGTTTCAAATTAGCTCCGATACCGTTCCATAAACCCAATATGTAAGAGACAAGACCTATTCCTTTTTCAGTGAACTGGACTCAACACCCCCTATTCACCGCACAAGAATATATCTGACTAGTAAGAATCTTCAAACCTATGTATTGATATCTCTCCGTAAGTGAGTCAAGGGGGTGTAAAGCGGCATAAACACAGCCGTAAAAAGCAGCTA